>NC_079219.1:54306307-54321307 GCF_029633865.1 Lampris incognitus
TCGCCTCGGCTCGTTCTCCGCCGCGTTTGTGTGTCTACGGCGCGTTTCGCCCGCGTGTGAGAAACGGGGGGGGAGGGGGAGGGGGGGAGCGAGCGCCGACGCCGGACATGGACCCCCGTGCATCGTCGTCAGCGCGGGGGGGGGGGGGGGGTCAGGTGTTTTTATTTGTTTGGCTTTAATCGATGGTTAATTAATCCGGCACAATGAATATTCGTCCTGTAATTGGGCCCGGCGATCAATCAACTCATTCACTGACACACATATTTGCGCCCGCTCCTTAACGAGAAACTCTCAATTGACCTGACTCTCAGTCTCCCCTGGCAACGGCCCTTTTTATCGTCATGGGAACCACCTTGGTTTAATGAAAAGAGAGAGAACTCAAAAGGAGCGGGGTGAAAAAATAAAAGAACGCTCAGAAATTAGGAAGCTCTCCAGCTAATAAGACCGCCTCAACGAGAAACAAGCGCTGCTCTGTGTGTTCGTGTGTGTGTGTGTGTGTGTGTGTGTGCGCGCGCACGTGTGCACGCACATCCTTGCGCGTGCACGAGTTTTGGTGCTCTTGCCCTTCTCCACGGGTGATTGGCTAACAGTCGACTCTAACCTCAGGATGACAAAAATCAATATATCATCACTTGGGGCCTCTCTTACTCAAACACAGACACACACACAGACACACACACACACACAGTAACACAACCACAGAATCCACAAAGGGAGAGACAGTGAAAAATAAGCCGCCCACTTTAAGTCAAGGTCTGCTTGCTGTAACTAAAGCTGCCCACAATGGCTGACCCCAGGAGTGACTGGCTGTGGCAAAGGTTGTCCCACATTCAGCTCCTGTGAGACCCCGTCTGTCCCCCGGGATGGGCGTCAGATCAGAAATAGGACGGAAAAAGTGAGGTGGTTGGGTTTCCCGGAAAACTGTTTGACTTTAATGATAATGTGTGTTTTAACTCAGCCAGACTATTTATAGCAGCCTATTGTGTGTGTGTGTGTGTGTGTGTGTGTGTTTTGCGGGGTGGGGGCAGGATTGATCTCCAAGACCCATGGGGCAAGGAGGATATCAAGGATATGTTGGCATGTTTTCCGCTAACATGAGAGCTACTTAAGAGGGCTATTGAGCGGAGTGGCTGAAGTGACTATTGACTATGTGATGAGCAGTGTGTGTGTGTGTGTGTGTGTGTGTGTGTGTGTGTGTGTGTGTGTGTGTGTGTGCACGTGTTTGTGTTGATGGCCATATCTGTTGTCTTGTTGCTATTGACGACTATGTCTATAGTACACTGGCCCCTTAGATGCTTATCAGACCCACTGATCACCCTGATTGATCAAGCTGGAGGGAGAGGGGGGGGGGGGAGAGTGTCGGGGAGAGAGAAGGAGAGAGAGGGAGAGAGATGAAATTGTGCAGACTTCCAACAAAGCTGTGATATTTGAGTTTCTATTAGAGCTAATCCTAATGCTGTGATACTCCTTTTATACCCCTGTTTGTCTCTGTCCTCTCTGTCTGTCTGTCTGTCTCTCTCTGTCCCTCTCTGTCTGCCTCTCTCTCTCTAGCTATCTCTCTCTCTGTCTCTATCTGTCTGTCTGTCTGTCTGTCTGTCTGTCTCTACATATAACACATATATAAAAAGGAGGTAACTTAAAACCCGAGGTCTGATGTAGATCAGCAGGTGATTCTGATTCCCTCCTGTGGTGGCAGGCAGAGATCAGCTGTCCTGCAAGAACGCAGCTTTCTTTCATTTCCCCCCAGTATAATTTTTAGTTTGTCGTTATCTGATTTAATATACTGTGGATGTTTAAGGCTGAAGTTTGGGAAAAATTGTTCCCTGATAAGTTTACATTTTGGGCACTGTGTGAGGAAGTGCTCTCTCTACAGCAGTTCCTGCACACTGTTGGCACAGTTGTTCCTCTTTTGGCAGCCACGTTGTCTTATATCTGCCTGTTTCTATGGCCAGGCTATGAGCACTCAGTCTGTACTGTGGTCACATGTGTCTGTGTTTAACATCAGTCACTGTGCTCAGGTGGGTTGCCACAGTGTACTTCTTTTTAGGGCCAGATAGCATTGCATTTTACTTTGTATTTGTGATTTTGTGTTCCAATAGGTGGGGTACTTTTGTTTCTGTTGTGTAATAATTTGGTTGACTCTGATAGTCCTGGTGTCAGACTGGTCCTGAGGCAGAACACTACTTGAACTGGAACCGAGTATCAGGACCAGCTGAGTGAGGTGACCTTTTGTCTTTGCTCATCTCTTGGCACCACAGGGTTTTGTGGTGGTAGGAGTCGGGGTCACTTTCTTAGAGATGAAGCCGATATTTAATTGATCATTTTTGGATGTTCAGTAATACTGGAAATTGGCCCAATTCAGGTCTGCAGGCATTATTTGTTGTTGTCCTGTGCACCTGCAGGATGCTTTTACAAAATTCAGTGTGTGCATTTTCAGTTGGATGTTTTTCCCATTGTTCAAAGTTTAGGTTTGTTTGCGGGCCCCACACTTCACTTCCGTAGAGCAGAATGGATTCTATAATTGATTGAAGTAATGTGAGCCACATTAAAATAGGAATCTGCATGTGAATTTGTCTTTTGATTGCATAAAATGCCCTGTGTTCTTTCTCTCTCAGTTCATTGACTGCTGGGTTGACATTTACGGTGGAACTTATTTTCAAGCCTAAATAATCACATTCCAAACAGTTTTCTATTGTATGTGTTCCAATTGTAAAGTGATATTTGTTTCTCTGACATCTAGATCGTTTTTGAAATGTCATTGTTTTGGTCTTTTTGATGTTAATTGCCAGGGCCCAGGTCTGACAGTAACATTCAAGTATGTCCAAACTCTGTTGAAGTCCATCTTTTGTTGGACTTCACAACTCGGAGATCAAATTCCTGCTGTATGCAGATGATTTAATGGTTAAGTGTAAGACCAGGTGCTGTGTGGACTGTTCCAACATAGTGGCCAATTCATTGATATAAATGTTGAACAGGGCAGGTGACAAACAGCAGCCTTGTCTCACCCCATGTTCTTGAGAAATAAATGATGTTCTCTTGTGTCCAATCTTGATGCTGCACATGTTTGTATACATGGATTTTATTGTCATATGTTTTACCCCCTACACCACTTTGAAGTAGTTTGTAAAATTAACTGATGTGCCGTATTGAATCAAATGCTTTTTTGAAGTCAATGAAACATGCAAATATTTTGTTCTTATTTTGATAAGGTAAGAACAAAAAAAAATATTTTTTAAGATAAGATAAAAAAAAATCTCGCTCTGTCTGTCTCTGTCTGTCTGTCTGTCTCTCTCTCTCTGTCTGTCTCTGTCTGTCTGTCTGTCTCTCTCTCTCTGTCTCTGTCTGTCTGTCTCTCTCTCTCTCTCAGACAGCAGTAGATGTACTGGAGGGCCTGCTGGAAGAGGATGATGAGGTGGTCCAGGTAAGCGGTGCGATGAAGATCCAGTGCAATGTTACAAAACGGTCGGCTGAACACAGCCTTGCTCTCGTTTAATAACCAGACTTTTGCATCACTTTCCTTTCCCTGGCGGTTTGCTCAAAACGGCCACAAACAACCGCTGACTTTCTGCACGGAAAAATGAAATTTTTACCGACGTATACAAGGGATTTAGACTGAATAGTCTGGAATTTGGATCTGCTTGTTTTACTTGGTTTTGTACACTCACCGGCCACTTTATTAGGCACACCTGTCCAACTGCTCGTTAACGCAAATTTCTAATCAGCCAATCACATGGCAGCAACTCAATGCATTTAAGCATGTAGACATGGTCAAGACGATGTGCTGCAGTTCAAACCGAGCATCAGAATGGGGAAGAAAGGTGATTTAAGTGACTTTGAACGTGGCATGGTTGTTGGTGCCAGACGGGCTGGTCTGAGTATTTCAGAAACTGCTGATCTACTGGGATTTTCACGCACAACCATCTCTAGGGTTTACAGAGAATGGTCCGAAAAAGAGAAAATATCCAGTGAGCGGCAGTTCTGTGGGCGAAAATGCCTTGTTGATGCCAGAGGTCAGAGGAGAATGGCCAGACTGGTTCGAGCTGATAGAAAGGCAACAGTAACTCAAATAACCACTCATTACAACCGAGGTATGCGGAAGAGCATCTCTGAACGCACAACACGTCGAACCTTGAGGCAGATGGGCTACAGCAGCAGAAGACCACACCGGGTGCCACTCCTGTCAGCTAAGAACAGGAAACTGAGGCTACAATTCACACAGGCTCACCAAAATTGGACAATAGAAGATTGGAAAAACGTTGCCTGGTCTGATGAGTCTCGATTTCTGCTGCGACATTCGGATGGTAGGGTCAGAATTTGGCGTCAACAACATGAAAGCATGGATCCATCCTGCCTTGTATCAACGGTTCAGGCTGCTGGTGGTGGTGTAATGGTGTGGGGGATATTTTCTTGGCACACTTTGGGCCCCTTAGTACCAATTGAGCATCGTGTCAACGCCACAGCCTACCTGAGTATTGTTGCTGACCATGTCCATCCCTTTATGACCACAGTGTTCCCATCTTCTGATGGCTACTTCCAGCAGGATAACGCGCCATGTCATAAAGCTCGAATCATCTCAGACTGGTTTCTTGAACATGACAATGAGTTCACTGTACTCAAATGGCCTCCACAGTCACCAGATCTCAATCCAATAGAGCACCTTTGGGATGTGGTGGACCGGGAGATTCGCATCATGGATGTGCAGCCGACAAATCTGCAGCAACTGCGTGATGCTATCATGTCAATATGGACCAAACTCTCTGAGGAATGTTTCCAGTACCTTGTTGAATCTATGCCACGAAGGATTAAGGAGGTTCTGAAGGCAAAAGGGGGTCCAACCCGGTACTAGCAAGGTGTACCTAATAAAGTGGCCAGTGAGTGTATTTTGAAGCACATCTGTCTCCGTGAAGTAATGGATTTTGTCTGTGTGTGTGTGTGTGTGTGTGTGTGTGTGTGTGTGTGTGTGTGTGTGTGTGTGTGTGTGTGTGTGTGTGTGTGTCCATCTCATCCAACTCCTGGATGAGCTAGTTTCGATGGGGGCCTTTGATGTGTCATCTTGCAGGCAGGCTTATTAATGATACAGGAGGTACTGCTGGATCAGACCAAGTTTTTGGCAAAACTTTGCTTTCATCGCCACTATGGGAAGGAAAAGGCCTCAACATTGGTGCCTGGACTCCTCTGCTGAGTATTCCTGTGTGTGTGTGTGTGTGTGTGTGTGTGTGTGTGTGTGTGTGTGTGTGTGTGTGTGTGTGTGTGTGTGTGTGTGTGTGTGTGTGTGTGTGTGTGTGTGTGTGTGTGTGTGTGTACACCTGAGGGCACATGCACACACACATGCATACACAAACACACAAGTGTGCATGTGCCTGAGCGCCAGAGAGAGTGAGTTTGCCAGTGTACGCACACATTCCTTTGTGTGTGGGTGTGTGTGTGTCTGTGTGTGAGCCACATTTGTATACAGACGGAGTACAGCTGAAACCTGGATGCTTATTAGAGAGCGGTGTAAATGGCGGTGTTCTCCGTGCTTTAATGGGAGCATTGTACTGTCAGTCTGCCTTTAACTCTGCGCTGTGAGTAGCAGAGGAAGTGAAGGTGTGCAACTGTATTAGAGCAGCTCTCTCTCTCTCTCTCTCTCTCTGTCTCTCTGTGTGTCTCTCTCTCCCTCCCTCCCCCCGGCTCAACCTCCTACACATGCCCCTCAGTTGACAGATTGAGAACAGTCATTGGGGGGGTGAACTTTTAAACTCGTTCCAAAGACACACAGCTGTGACTGTGACACCCGATTGAGAGGGCCTATAGCCATACGTGCTTGCAAGTGTGCGCACACACACACACACACACACACACACACACACACACACACACACACACAGGCATATGCACAACTAGTTTAAATCGCCAGGCTGGGATTTGTTTTTTTGTCAAACTCGATCCCAGTTGTGTTACAAAAGAATATTAACAATGTCAGAATCGTATTATAGATACAAACTCTCATTCTTTCATTTCTGTTTCACTGTCCCTCCCTTAAGTTGTCCGTCTCTCTCCTTCTCTTGTTTTGCTCTCGCCTCTGTGTCACTGCTTCTGTGCCGCTTCGGAGCTGGAATATTACTTGTGTAACTTTGACTCTGCACAGCCTCACAACGCCTCTTTTTCCAAAGGTGTTCAGTCGATTTGTGAGGCTTTTGTTTTTCACTTGACACCACCGTATGGGAAACCCCCAAGATGTGCCCTTCCTATGAAACGACACTCTGTGGAAGTTGACATACACCGGTTTTATTTCATCATTCTGTGTACGTTGGTTTGAGGTGGGGTGGGTGCAGGTAGGGTGGAGTGGATTCTCTAAAGTCATTGCGCTATAGGGGTTGCAGTGGCTCAGAAGATAGAGCAGTGTCACCGCTTCCAGTGTGAGAAAATGGCAGCGCGGACTTCCATGCAGTGTCTTTGTCCACATCTGAGTCAAAGTTTGTGTCTTCGTCTGATGGCTGGGAGACCTGGTGCTGGATCAGCTGGGAGAGCTTGGTCTGCTGCGTCCTGTGGGCCCAGGAACCCCGGAGCTGCGCCCAAAGATGTAACACCAAGGGCGGTCTGATGGGATGCGGAAGCGGGGCAGGCTAAGCTAACTGCTAGCCCATGCAGACCGGCAGTTCTGATAACACCGAGGGCGGTCTGGCCACGGCCTCGCCTGGCGTTTACTGTGTTTTTGGTGTCGTAGTGCGGGGAGGTGTGTCGAGGGTGTCTGGCTGGTAGAGTTGTCGTTGGATCGGCTGGGGGAACTTGGTCTGCCATGTCCGGTGGGCCCAAGGACTACGGCCCTGCCCGAAGAGGAAACACCGGGGGTGGTCTGACAGGACGCGGAAGTGGGGCAGGCTAAGCTAACTGCTAGCCCATGCAGACCGGCAGTTCCGACAGTCATCCTGGCTGGCGTTCGTTCTCTAGGACAGTGATTTTTTTAGTTGCATAGTTTGGATACATGTGTTTAGTTTGGATATTTGTGTTCTTGTAGTTTTTGGATATGTGTTTTTGCCCTTGTGTTGCACTACTGTGGGCTGGGGAAAACAATGTTTCATTTCATTTCATGTACACAAGTATATGAATTGAAATGACAAAGTGTTTGCTGATTCCTGAGTTTGTTCAGCTATCAGAAAGTTGCTGGCTCAAGTCCCGGATCGTCTTGCTTACCTCGTGTTGAAGTCACTTAGACTTGGAGCAAAATCCAGAATGCCTAATTACTCCCGAAGAGCAGGTATGTTTGCCATCTGTATGTGAGAATGTGAGGCATTAACTGATAAGTGCTCTGAGTGCTCTGTTGAAAAGCGCTATATAAATGCAGCCCATTTACCATTAATTAGCCAACATTTGTCTAATTAATTGTGTGCGCGCTGGCTTTTCTTTTTTTATCACATGCACTAGCAAGCTAAACAGGCCTTTCATAAACACTTTCAAAGAGCAGAAGACGGTATAAGACTTAGCTTGAGCCTTGCCACCTACACACACACACACACACACAGAGGGCTAAATTGCAGCAGAGTAAGTAATTGAGACGTTTCTCTTTTCATGACAAGAAGCACATGTTGTCATTTTTACGCATTCACCCTTAGCTTTTCTGCAGAGCAGAGCCAGCACCGCCGGCCTCGGCTAGCTGCTGCTCGGTGCTGCAGTGGCTCAGATAAGCATGGCTGGAGGAGGTAGCCTCCCACTCAGTGTATGGAGCGGAGGTTCTGAATTAACTGTGGTGTGCCTTGATGCGTTCGTTTGCTAAATTGTTGATTTTTGTTCGAGGTGCAGGTCCTCACTACCTCCACCATTGATGAATAATGAATAAAGATGATGTTCTTCTCTTGCACCAGTCGGTGGGTGATCGCTGGCCTTGGATGAGCGGGGCCAACATATACACACACACACACACACACATAAATCCTCATATTCCGCTTCCGGTGTGGGAAGATGGCGGCGTGAATTCACGTTTGCAGCAGCCTCACCCAGTACCGTCCATGCAGTGTCTTTGTCCACGTCTGCATCTAAGTTTGTCTTCGTTTGATGGCCGGGAGAGCTGGTGCTGGATCGGCTGGGAGAGCTTGGTCTTCTACGTCCTGTGGGCCCAGGGACCACGGCCCTGCCTGGAGCTGTGCCCGAAGAGGAAACACCGAGGGCGGTCTGACAGGACGTGGAAGCGGGGCAGGCTAAGCTAACTGCTAGCCCATGCAGACCGGCAGTCTCGATAACACCAAGGGTGGTCTGGCGGCGGCCTCGCCTAGCCTTGAGTGTGGTTTTTAGTGTCGTCGTGTGGAGTGCGGGGAAGTGGGTAGTTAGTGGGTGTCTGGCTTGGAGAGCTGGCTGAGGGAGCTTGGTCTGATGCGTCCTGTGGGCCCAAGGACCACGGCCCTGACCGAAGCTGCTCCCGAAGAGGAAACACCGAGGGCGGTCTGACAGGACGGGCTAAGCTAACCGCTAGCCCATGCAGACCGGCAGTTCCGACAGTCATCCTGGCTGGCATTCATTCTACTGGATAAGCGGTACAGATAATGGATGGATGGATGGAGTTTAGATATATGTTAGTTTGGGTATATGTGATCTTGGATATGTGTTTTTGTCTTTGCGTTGCACTGCTGTGGGCTGGGGGATTCTGATTCTGATACTGCTATGTCAGTTGGATGGGTGTGTGTTGGAGGTTGGAGGTGCAGCAGCTTCCCAGGTTAGCGTGATTGTGTATGAAGAAGACGAGCGTGTGAGAATGTAGGCAACAAATTGGAAACAGTCCTGGGTGGGCCTCAGGGCAGCGAAAGGGAAAGGAAACAAGCGTGCGGAGTATGACATTGACATGTTGGCGTACACCCCCGCCGACTTTTTACCCGTGTGAACCAACAAAGCGTTTTCGAAGGTGGATTGATTTTTGTTTTTTTGAGATTCTACTCCTGCACAGATCGCTTTGCTTATTGAAAGCTGAAAGGTAATTTTGGAAATGTAAAGATATAAAATTGAAATGAGAAGGCTAATTTGTTAAAAAAAAAAGGGGAAAAAAAATCACCCTCTTTTATTTGGACTAAATGTCCTCGGGGGCAAAAATTAGCTAAATATTAAAGAAGGAAGACAGAATTGGAGCAAGTTGGAAAGGAGAACATTGCCCACGACAGAAGCTGAGAGTCTGAGTATGATTTAAAATTCAAAGCATATTTTTGCCCGGGGGGATTTATTTTTAATTCTATTAAGATGCTTTTGACTCCATGCTCTTTTTGCGAAGACAAGGGGAAAACCCAAAACGGATTCTTTTTTGAAATCGTTCGATGTTGGAATATGGAGAAGGTCATGAGGTTGAAAACAATGTGTGGGTGTAGTATAGGCACATTAATTTGAGATTTAAGATAACCTTTATTCATCGCCGAAGGGAAATTCAGGTGCAGACAGCGGCAAAGAGGGCAAAATGTCAACGGGGCAGTGCAACAGAGGCAGATGGATGGATGGATGGATGGAGGTCAGTCACCTCAGGAACAGAACAACACCAAACCCAACATTAATACTACCAACAATACTAAACAACATCGTAGATACGAGATCAGCATCTACACGCATATTCTGCATATATATAGCGTAGCATATACACACATATGTGAACAGTAGCAACCTGCACACTGCAAAACAGCACGCCATGTGCAACATGCAAGGCACAGCACGGCCAGGTGGGTCACCAGGCCAAGTCAGCCCAGTCACAAGTCAGAGGGCTCAGAGGCGTTCCATGGAGGTTAAGGAGTCGGTCCTAGTCAGTCCTTGTGTGGGGGACAGGGGGGTCAAGGAGTCGGTCCTAGTCAGTCCTTGTGCGGGGGACAGGGGGGTCAAAGAGTCGGTCCTCGTCAGTCCTTGTGTGGGGGTCAAGGAATCGGTCCTTGTTGGTCCTTGTGCGGGGGTCAAGGAGTTGGTGCTAGTCAGTCCTTGTGCAGGGGACAGGGGGTCAAAGAGTCGGTCCTCGTCAGTCCTTGTGCGGGGGTCAAGGAATCGGTCCTTGTTGGTCCTTGTGCGGGGGTCAAGGAGTTGGTGCTAGTCAGTCCTTGTGCAGGGGACGGGGTCAAAGAGTCGGTCCTAGTCAGTCCTTGTGCGGGGGTCAAGGAATCGGTCCTTGTTGGTCCTTGTGCGGGGGTCAAGGAGTCGGTGCTAGTCAGTCCTTGTGCAGGGGACAGGGGGTCAAAGAGTCTGTCCTTGTGCGGGAGGCGGGGGGGCGAGGTTGGGGCAGGGGGGGGGCCGTGTGGAGCCTGATGGCTGTTGGTACAAAAGACTGGCCGAGGCATTTCGTGGTTTGCCGGGGGGCAATGAAATGAAATGTACACATTAGACTTGTCAAAAGTTGGTGTGTTCACATGTTGTGTGTGTGTGTGTGTGTGTGTGTGTGTGTGTGTGTGTGTGTGTGTGTGTGTGTGTGTGTGCACATCTGCATCCATGCAGGTGTGAAACCCAAGAGTTATAAAAAATGTTCCTTGTGTCTCACTTAATACAACAAAGGTTTCTCTCTTTCTCTCTCTCTCTCTCTCTCTCTCTCTCTCTCTCTCTCTCTCTCTCTCTCTCTCTCTCTCTCTCTCTCTCTCTCAGGTGTGGTATCTCTCTGGCTGGGTGTGTTACCTCCAGATGGAAAGAGCAAGGGAGCAGAGAGCGAGAGAGGAGAGGGAAGCGACGGATGAGGAAAAGCAGGAGTGGGACGCATTAAGAGACGGGGCCAGATCGTACCTGACAAAGGCTAAGAAGGTACTTCCTGCTTATGGTCACGCCGACTTTCCCCACGCAACCGCACTCAGATTACAAGCATACAGAGCCATCTTTAGGGTGAATGTTACACATTCTTGTTTGTGTGAAGTTCTACGATAGAGCCAAAATGGTTGCATGGGGCGTAGTGGCATAACGCCGCTATGAATGAAGCCTTACTAAAGTGGGAATTCAAATGGTGAAGTGAATACAATTCACTTTGTTGCCAGTCTTTTAGAGGTTGACACGTGCTCAAACACACACACACACACACACACACACACACACACACACACACACACACACACACACACACACACACACGGGGATTGATGTGTCTCATTCATTCTGTCAGGGAGTATTGCCTCCATGGGGCGGTGATTCATGTAAGTCTAAAATCCAATAGGCTTGTAAATCAGACCGCACCGATTCAGGGATGGCAGGACTCTTCCTCCCTTTACCCATCCCTCTCCTCCGCTTTTCTCTTCTTTTCACTCCTCTGCCCGTCTTTCCCTCTCTTCCGCCCATCTTTTCCCACCACGGAGCAGCGGGGGCAGCAGAGGGGCTGTCTACTGATGTCTTTCTCCCCGTCAGGAAGTCTGGTGACAGGCCTGTCCAACCAGCCTGTCCAACCAGCCCGTTTAACCAGTCTGTGTAACCAGCCTGTCCAACCAGCCTGTCTAACCAGCCCGTTTAACCAGTCTGTGTAACCAGCCTGTCCAGCCAGCCTGTCTAACTAGCCAGGCTGTCTAACCAGCCTGTCCAACCAGCCCGTTTAACCAGCCCGTTTAACCAGTCTGTGTAACCAGCCTGTCCAGCCAGCCTGTCTAACTAGCCAGGCTGTCTAACCAGCCTGTCCAACCAGCCCGTTTAACCAGCCCGTTTAACCAGTCTGTGTAACCAGCCTGTCCAACCAGCCCGTTTAACCAGTCTGTGTAACCAGCCTGTCCATCCAGCCTGTCTAACCAGCCCGTCTAACCAGCCCGTTTAACCAGTCTGTGTAACCAGCCTGTCCACCCAGCCTGTCTAACTAGCCAGGCTGTCTAACCAGTCTGTCCAACCAGCCCGTTTAACCAGTCTGTGTAACCAGCCTGTCCACCCAGCCTGTCTAACCAGCCCGTCTAACCAGCGTGTCTAACCAGCCGGTGTAACCAGCCTGTTTAACCAGCATGTCTAACTAGCATGTAACCAGGCTGTCTAACCAGGCTGTCTAACCAGCCTGTCCACCCAGCCTGTCTAACCAGCGTGTCTAACCAGCCGGTGTAACCAGCCTGTTTAACCAGCATGTCTAACTAGCATGTCTAACCAGGCTGTCTAACCAGTCTGTGTAACCAGCCTGTCCACCCAGCCTGTCTAACCAGCCGGTGTAACCAGCCCGTTTAACCAGTCTGTGTAACCAGCCTGTCCACCCAGCCTGTCTAACCAGCCCGTCTAACCAGCCCGTGTAACCAGTGTGTCTAACCAGCCCGTGTAACCAGCCTGTTTAACCAGCATGTCTAACCAGCCCGTGTAACCAGTGTGTCTAACCAGGCCGTCTAACCAGCCTGTCTAACCAGCCTGTCTAACCAGCGTGTCTAACCAGCCCGTCTAACCAGCATGTCTAACCAGCCTGTCCAACTGGCCCGTCTAACCAGCCCGTCTAACCAGCATCCACTGGGAATGGCCTCATCGGACACAGTAGGGAGGCAGGCATATCTGCCAGATATGCTGGGCTGCTTATGTGTGTGTAGCTTTCAGCTGCTGCATTGTTGTTTGTCGTCGAGAGAGAATTATTTCAGTAGAGACAGATAGAGAGAGAGAGAGAGATGGGTTAAGAGAGAAATGGAGAAAGGCATCGAGGGAGAGGGAGAGAATGAGAGCTGAGGGTTCTAACAATTTGCTTTGCTGTTTTCGTGCTGGAAGAGAAGGGGTAGAAATGGTGAGAGTTGGAGGGCGACAGACTGGTTGAAGAATGGGGAGTCGAGGCGTTGGTGCATGACGGGTAAATGGCATTGTTGTGTTTGTGCCGAGAGGAGTGAGGTACACAACAGGCAGAGGGAATAGTGTTAAAGCGAAATACACAGGGACCTTGAAAACACAGAGTAGAATGTATTGAGAGACACCGTCCTTCCTGCTAGGTTTACATCCTTCATGCTAGGTTTACCTCTTTCACGCTAGGTTTACGTCCTTCACGCTAGGTTTACCTCCTTCACGCTAGGTTTACGTCCTTCACGCTAGGTTTACCTCCTTCACGCTAGGTTTACCTCCTTCATGCTAGGTTTACATCCTTCATGCTAGGTTTACCTCCTTCACGCTAGGTTTACCTCCTTCACGCTAGGTTTACCTCCTTCACGCTAGGTTTCCGTCCTTCACGCTAGGTTTACCTCCTTCACGCTAGGTTTACCTCCTTCACACTAGGTTTACACCTTTCACGCTAGGTTTACGTCTTTCATGCTAGGTTTACCTCCTTCACGCTAGGCTTACGTCCTTCACGCTAGGTTTACCTCCTTCACGCTAGGTTTACCTCCTTCACGCTAGGTTTACGTCTTTCATGCTAGGTTTACGCCCTTCATGCTAGGTTTACCTCCTTCACGCTAGGCTTACGTCCTTCACGCTAGGTTTACGCCCTTCATGCTAGGTTTACATCCTTCATGCTAGGTTTACCTCCTTCACGCTAGGTTTACGTCCTTCACGCTAGGTTTACGTCTTTCACGCTAGGTTTACCTCCTTCACGCTAGGTTTACGCCCTTCATGCTAGGTTTACCTCCTTCACGCTAGGCTTACGCCCTTCATGCTAGGTTTACGCCCTTCATGCTAGGTTTACCTCCTTCACGCTAGGTTTACGCCCTTCATGCTAGGTTTACCTCCTTCACGCTAGGCTTACGCCCTTCATGCTAGGTTTACGCCCTTCACGCTAGGCTTACCTCCTTCACGCTAGGTTTACCTCCTTCACGCTAGGCTTACGCCCTTCACGCTAGGTTTACCTCCTTCATGCTAGGTTTCCCTCCTTAGCTCTGCAAGTTCATTCTTGTGTTGCGTTGTGTTACCGTTGATGTTTGTATGCATGTGAGCCATGGAGCAGTGGAGACCCTTCCCGTGTTCATATCACAGCTTTGTTTCTTTGCGTGAATGTGAGAGTTAATAATTAAAGATGAGTCAGTCTGCTAGTTAAAACGGGCTCCAACATGGAAATGAGGCCTCAAAGCCCAACGGCTTGTTTTGGCGCCAGTCCACTTCTCTGCATACTTTATGACTTTAAGTGTGAGTGTGTGTGTTTATGTTGTACGTGTGTGTGTGTTTTGAGAGAGAGCGTGATTGAACGAGGGAGCATACGTGTGTGCACGTAGGCGCATCCTATACGGGTGCACATATTTAATTACGGTTGTGCGTGCCAACTTGCATTTCTAATTATTTGTCAGAAATGTCTTCATCATTCATTTATTCCGTGATCGATGCTACGCACGTTTTGCAAAAACACACACGCGCACGCGCGCACACGCACTGCTTTCAAAGACAGATGATGGGGATGAATGGATTGAATAAGAGGACAAGAAAGGAGTGCAGAGGAAGACGAAGGGAGGGTGGGGAAGGAGTGGAGGAATGGAAAGGGAGGCAAGGAGGAGAACAGATTGAATGCGGTGTGTGTGTGTGTGTGTGTGTGTGTGTGTGTGTGTGTGTGTGTGTGTGTGTGTTAGGCGGGGGGGGGGGTAGTTGGTGAATAGTGGCGAGGATAAAATCAATAGTAAACCGGACGTGAAATGGAATCTGAGTCACAGCCAGATAGGGAGTGTCGGGAAGGGGGACCTGCAGTATGTATGCACAGAGAAGACTGTGTGTGTGTGTGTGTGTGTGTGTGTGTGTGTGTGTGTGTGTGTGTGTGTGTGTGTGTGTGTGTGCGTGTGTGTTTGCGTGCTAGTTTGAGCATGCACAGAGGTGCCTGGGGCGGATGGAGGTCAAAAGCTTTACCATTTGAAGTGGCTGAAAGGCGATCCCAGGGGCTTCGGCTGAGGGCCCGGCGCTGACCAAGGTGTGTTTGTCATGTAATTTTAATGCTTTTCCCAGCCAATGGCGGGAGCTTGGCAGGTGAGGCGTTAACAGAGGTAGATAGGTAGGTTTGTGTGCGCGTGCGTGTGTGCAAGTTGTGTGTGTGTGTGTGTGCACGTGTGCAGCCAGCCCTCCTGAGAGAAGAAGCCGAGTGCTGACGACAGGCGCTGTTCACACTTAAGACAGTCCAGTCTGATCTCACCTGGTGTCACCCCCCTGTGCCCCCCCCCACCCCCCATGTGGGCTGTGGGCTATATG
>NC_079219.1:54328807-54384091 GCF_029633865.1 Lampris incognitus
TCCCGAGTGAGGGTAGGGTGGAGCGGGAGACTGACAGGCGGGTTGGTGCAGCATCAGCAGTAATGGGGACGTTGTACCGGACCGTTGTGGTGAGGAGGGAGCTGAGCCGGGAGGCAAAGCTCTCAATCCACCAGTCAGTCTTTGTTCCAACCCTCACCTATGGTGACGAGCTTTGGGTGGTGGCCGAAAGGGGGAGATCGTGGATACAAGCGGCTGAAATGAGTTTCCTCCGTAGGGTGTCTGGACTCAGCCTTAGAGATAGGAGGAGGAGCTCGGACATCCGGAGGGAGCTCGGAGTAGAGCCACTGCTCCTTCGCATTGAAAGGAGCCAGTTGAGGTGGTTCGGGGCATCTGATTAGGATGCCTCCTGGGCGCCTTCCTTTGGAGGTTCACCGGGCACGTCCAGCTAGGAGGAGACCCCGGGGTAGACCCAGAACTCGCTGGAGGGACTCCATGTCCAATCTGGCCTGGGAACGCCTTGGGATGCCCCAGGAGGAGCTGGAGGGTGCTGCTGGGGAGAGGGAGGTCTGGAGTGCCCTGCTTAGCTTGCTGCCACCGCGACCCGACCCCGGAGAAGCAGCTGATGATGACATGACATGACATGACATGACATGACATGACTTGGTTACGTTTGCTTCAACTTTTCCCCCCCCTTCTCTTTCTCTTTGCCCCCCCCCCCCCGTTTTCTTTCAGTTGTACGCTAAGCTACGTTGTGATGACCAGCCATTGTCGGAGCACGTGGGACAGCTGCTCGGGGAGCTGGGAGGAGAGCTGGAGGAGGACGACGAGGGAGACCCCGCCCCGGAGGAAGACTACGAACCCTGCAGCGACGCCGAGGATGAGGAGGCGCCCATGGAGCACTGAGCACACGCCTCACTAATCCTTAACTTTTTTTCCGAGTCTGTTTTGTTTTAACACACCCACCAGCCACACCACCCCCACCCCCACCCACCCCCCACCCACCACCACCCTTAGCTTTGAGGGAGAATTGTATTTCTTTTAACCTAAGCCCTGTTTTCTTTACCGTTTGGAGTCAAACCGAGCGATGGACGAAGCAGAATCTTTTCAATCGATTCAATATCGAGCGAGCTAGCATCGGCCGACTGCTGCGGACCGAGTTGCGGCGCGATCCCTCGGGGCAAGATCCCTTGCCAAATAACGCGCCGCAGAAGACCTCTTTTTTGGCACTAATGGTTTCTGAAAACAAATTCCACCATAAAAAGACCGGCACGGTCGGGTAGCACAGCGTTTGACCTTTTCTTTTCTTTTTTTTTTTAACGTTTTCTTCTCCGCCCCTCTCTCGGTTCCGCCGCTGTCTCCCTGCAGCAGCTCGCTCCTGGTGGGATTACGGGGCGCTGGCGGTCGATGCCCTTCAGAGTCCCCTCGAAGCACCGCGAGCCCGTCGCCGCCACAAAAAAAAAGAGCTCTTTTTTTGGCGGAGGTTATTCGGCAAGTGCGATTACACCCCCCCCTCCCCCCCCCCCCGAATTATCACGCGGCAGCTTGATGCACGGCAGCCGGCTCGCGCCCGCCTGCTCGACATCGACTCATTCCAAGAGATTGTCCTACGCACCGCTCGGTTTGACCCCGGACAGCAGGAAAATGTCCCCCTTTGCGTTGTCCGGTGTGCTTCCTGAAGTGCCTTTTCACTGGTCTCCGTCCGTGTCCGTGTCGCGTGTCTGCACGTCGCCCGTTTCTCGTGTGCCGCGGCTCAGAAAGAACAGCAATAAAATCTACTTCAGCCGTTGGCAGTCATTTGTTTAATGCGTTTTTTTTGGGGGGGGGGGGGTTGTGCGAAATGAGAGTAAACACTCGACCGACTCTGCCTTGATCTCCTCGACAAAGGTTGATGAGGAAGGAAGTCGTTTTAGAGCCCTTCCTTTCTCATCAGCGGCAAAGGCAGAACAGCCTTAACGCTCTCGCTTCTGTCACCCGCCCACGCTCGGCTCGCACAACAGCACGGCTCGCACAACGTGCTGTGCGTGCGCGCACACACACATGCACACACATGCATGCACACAAACATGCATACGTACACAAACTTGCACACACATACACACATGCGTGCAGACACATACATACACACATGCACACACAAACACACTCGTACACACACAAACGTACACACGCACACACACACACAAACATGCATACGTACACAGACAAACACACATGGATACGTACATGCATGCATGCACACATGCACGCACACATATGCACATGCATGCACACATACGTACACACGTGCACATGCATGCATACAAACACATGCATACACACACACAAACATACATACGCACACACACGCACACACAGACAGAAGACAGTGCTGTAATGACTTCAGTGCTCCTTCATGCGACGGCGGTGTCTTTCCTCAGACCGGAGTGATGCAGAGCGGCTGGACGGGAGCATTTCACCGGGCTCTAGATAATTAAAACACAACGCCGTGTCCAGCAGCCAACGCCTAACGCCGTCTACACACCCTCGCTTCACCGGGTTTACCTGTTCTGCATCGTCTCCGGAGCCTCCCGGTTCACGGTGGAAGAAACTTGACGTTCATTCTCTCATGCGCCGTGCCTCTCTCCTCCTCGCTCCCCCCTCTCCCTCCGTCTGCCAGAGCCTTCAAGGTGGCTGGCACCAAGTCTCTCAGAAAAGGAGAAGCTCATCCCCCCCCCCTCCCCCCCAAACAGCCAGTTTTCAGAATATGGCACCACAACCGTTTCAGATTCGCCCGTGGGGGTTTTTTATGGGTTGCTGTAATGATGTGACACGCTAACGGGCTGAAAAAGTTAGTTTTTCCTTCCTCCGGTAAGCCGCGGTGTGGGGCGGGTGGTGGGGGTGGCGGAGGGGAGTTTGACTCGAAGCTCGGCAGATCCAGAGCCTTGATCAGCCGCCGTCACAAAATAAAGAGTAGACGACAATATGCTTTGAACCCAGGCTTTTTTTTCCAGCAACGCACCTTTAGTAACGCAACAGCAGGCGGCAACTGGGAGTAGAGCAAACATCAAATGATGCTTTTCAAACAGCGCAAATCACTGCGAGCCCATTGCATCAAGACTCCTGCAGCCCCCCTCCTCCCTCCCTCCCCCCCTCCTGAGAACATTACATGCAGTGCATTCAGATCGAGATCATTTTTAGGGATTAACAGATACAGTTAATGGTGTTACACGACACACATAACGTCTAATAGTCGCACACGTGTTGTAAATATGGTCTTTGCGTCGGCGTAATGGGGATTGATAGGTGAGACCCCATCAGCATCTCGAACGCTGCCAGAACCGTGGAGGCAAGAATGAGAAGCAGAAACGCCCTCATTCGTCGTTTTCCCCCAGCGGTGTCCCACAGGGAGGCAAAAACACACATCCGAACCACAAACACTGCAAGAACACATATCTCCAAACTAACACGTGTATCTGAGCTAAACAACAAAAAGTAAAATCCCTGTCCGGGAGAACGAACGCCCGCCAGGAGGACTGTCGGAGCTGCCGCTCTGCGTGGGCTAGCAGTTAGCTTAGCCTGCCTCGCTTCCGCGTCCTGTCATGCCGCCCTCGGTGTTTCCTCTTCGGGCACAGCTCCGGGCAAGGCCGTGGTCCCTGGGCCCACAGGACGCAGCAGACCAAGGTGTCCCAGCCGGTCCAGCGCCAGCTCTCCCAGCCAGACACCTTCGACACGCCCCCCCCCCGCACTCCCCACGACGACGCTAAAATCACAGTCAAGGCTAGGCGAGGCCGCCGCCAGACCGCCCTCGGTGTTATCGGAACTGCCGCTCTGCATGGGTTAGCAGTTAGCTTAGCCTGCCCCGCTTCCGCGTCCTGTCATGCCGCCCTCGGTGTGTCCTCTTCGGGCGCAGCTCCAGGCAAGGCCGTGGTCCCTGGGCCCACAGCACGCAGCAGACCAAGCTCTCCCAGCCATCAAACGAAGATAAACTCAGACGTGGACAAAGACACTGCATGGACGGTACTGGGTGAGGCCGCCTCACGCGTGAATTCATGCCGCCGTCTTCCCACACCGGAAGCGAATAAAAGTGCGCCTCGGGCTGCACTGTTTCACCTTGCACGGTGTCGGTACGTAAGAGGGAGCGTTCCTGAATGATTTAGGCCCCGGCGTATTTTCGGTGCGCTTGTCGTGGGGGGGGGGGGCTCGTCTTCTTCAGCTGACGTCCCCGCCTCTGATGGCTCCAGCAGCAGGAATATTGGCCGTGACACGCAAACCGCCGGATGTTTTCGCCACGCGCCACGCCTGTTAACAACCCCGACGCACCGCTGCACGGCCTCTTTGAAGTATTCCCTAACCGGGGAAATGGGAACGTTATCTGAGATCCCGGGCTTGATAGTGACCTAGCTGCAAGCTGAGAGGACGGAACCCGGGCTTCACATGCCGTGAGTAGATTATGTCCGCTAGGAGGGCGTGTGTGCGTGTGTAAAACTAAAGCCGAGATAACATGATGCGATAGTCATTCTGTTTTTGTGTGTTTGTGTGTGTGTGTGTATATATATATATATATATATATATATATATATATACATCCCCAGCAGTAGTAGTAATCACCGAAACGCTCTGCTACAAGACCAGAAAGACACATGGGCTGTACCCCCCTCAGAGACTGAAGATTCCAAGCCAAGATAGAGACAACATGCAAAGCGGCGAGTAATCTGGATCAAGTAGAGACTGGTGTAATGATCAAGGACAGGCTCCGGCATCTGAGGCAACACAATGGGGATGTCCATAACTGCGGCCCTGGAGACTGCCAAACAAAGGCTGACAGTGCTGGCAGTCAGACTAAGGAGACGCACCAGAGAAGCAGAGGCCAGAAATCATAAATGCCCGCTTCTCCAAAAGTGCCGCCCAAAAGTGAACTCCCAGCTGCACTGCAATAATAAACGGCGAGCGGACCCACCGAGAGCCCGGAGTGAGCAGTACCGAGGGGCGGATGGGAGGAGGAATCAGAACGTAACGCCAACGCACAGCGGGTAATAGATCCAAAAGCAGACCACCGCAATCTCCAGGATCTGGAGCCAGCCAGCGTCGCAGTGGCAGACGTCCAACAACGGGACACAAACGCGAGGAGAGGGACGGCATCGGGTCTTAGCGTGGACCCGGTGAAAGAAGCTGCCAGCGGTGCATGACCGCTGGCAGCACAGATAAACCAGCAGACCCGCACCCCGACTGGCAAACACGAGGCCCGACTGTCTCTCCCTTCACCTACACACGAAACACAAGACCGTGCCTGTCTCTCAACGAAGGGAGACGTACATTTCTCATTTACACAAGTTTTCACCGCCCCCAGAGGGTCGGCATCTTTGGGAAGGGCGTCCGGGTGGCGTGGCGGCCTACTTCGTTGCCTACCAACACGGGGATCGCCTGTTCGAATCCCCGTGTTGCCTCCGGCTTGGTCGGGCGACCCTACAGACACAATTGGCCGTGTCTGCGGGTGGGAAGCCGGATGTGGGGATGTGTCCTGGTCGCTGCACTAGCTAGCGCCTCCTCTGGTAGGTCGGGGTGCCTGTTCGGGGGGTGGTAGGGGGAACTGGGGGGGGGGGATACCGTGATCCTCCCACGCACTACGTCTCCCTGGTGAAACTCCTCACTGTCAGGTGAAAAGAAGCAGCTGGCGACTCCACATGTATGGGAGGAGGCATGTGGTAGTCTGCAGCCCTCCCCGGATCAGCAGAGGAGGTGGAGCAGCGACCGGAGGAGTGGAGTAGTTGGCGGGATACAATTGGGGAGAAAACAGGAGAGAGGAAATAAAGGGATAGACGTTCTGCATTAATTGCAGCGGCGAGTCTTTTCAAGCACGTCTGTATGAACCTGGCAGTTGGGTTTGGGGAATTGTCCCTGTTCCTTCATGCGAATTTGTCCCAGCTCTGCCAAACTAGATGGAGAGCATCAGCCAACAGTAACTCTCGGGTCTTACTGCAGATTTCCAATACGGCTGAATTCTTCATTCCGGCTGGAACATTATGAACCCTGTTTAAGCTATTCCCTAGTAGTGTTTGCCGAGTCAGCTTCACGTTCACTGTTTATCCTGAAACGTGTAATGATGTGTGTTATATTACAACACACACAAAAATATTTACTCACTGCATTAAGTCAGGTCAAGTGTAAGGCCGTAGAGAGAATATAATCCTTATTCATGAATCCTTGTGCTGGGGAAAAAAAGCCCTGGTCCTCAAGTTAGTGAGGTGTTTCAGGCTGTTGACCAAGCGAGTGGCCTTCCACTAAATGGGTATTTTAGCTAACGAAGGATTAAGCAAATGGCTAACGCGTGGGTTGACGGTCCCTCTGAAGCGGCAAGACCACATGGTCCAACAGTATATTAATGTCGCTGGATGACACCTGTCGTGATCTGGGCCTACAGTGGATCACCATCATCATCATCACCAATATCCCCCTCCTCTACCTCTAGACGTTCAGCACTGGCTTTAACTGCAGCGCTGTGGAGCGGTGCTGGTGCAGCCTAGGCGGCACAGGATTCAGTGGGATTTAAATGCAAGCCACATCCGGACTTGCTGATGTAGTGGAAACGTTTGTCCGCCTCGGTTTCCTTCTTCACAATGCGGCCCACTTTAACTGTGGGCCTTGCGGAATCGCTCCTCCGCTCATGTATAGCTTGCTGCTGCTGCACCAGCATTAAGAGATAAGGGAGGCGAGGATAACCACTACACCCCCCCCCCCCCCAAATAACAAGCCATCGCCAAATCCATTCTCAGCCACCTGGCAATTTGCTGAATTGGCCCAGAATCACATGATCTCCCCGGCCATCGTGCCACTGTGTCAGGGATTGCAGACTGGCCTTTCCTGGGGATGTAGACACGCTCCTCCATCAGTCACCCCGGTGACCCTTTGGATATCTCAACAGGTGGCCTGCGTCTCCTGTGCTGTGCAGTGCAGGGGAAAGGGATGTTGTTCTCCAGCTGCAAGAGCAAATGTGTTCCCACCGACAAATCTCCCAAACAGCTGAACAGCTGACTTACCGAGGAGGATTTCCACCATATGGGATTTTCACAGCTGAATATTACATTTGCGTAATCATGTTTTCATATAATTAGCATGTGCCATAAGCTTTGGAGCCAAGGGCGTCCGGGTAGCGTAGCGGTCTATTCCGTTGCCTGCCAACATGGGCATCGCTGGTTCGAATCCCCGTGTTACCTCCGGCTTGGTCGGGCATCCCTACAGACACAATTGGCCGTGTCTGCGGGTGGGAAGCCGGATGTGGGGATGTGTCCTGGTCCCTGCAGTAGCGCCTCCTCTGGTCCGCCGGGGCGCCTGTTCAGGGGGGGGAGGGGGAATAGCGTGATCCTCCCACGTGCTACGCCCCCCTGGTGAAACTCCTCACTGTCAGGTGAAAAGAAGCGGCTGGCGACTCTACATGTATGGGAGGAGGCATGTGGTAGTCTGAAGCCCTCCCCGGATCAGCAGAGGGGGTGGAGCAGCGGCCGGGACGGCTCGGAAGAGTGGCCGGATATAGTTGGAGAGGAAAATGGGAGAGGGGGGATATAGAGCCATAAACGTGGTGTAAGTAGGGCTGGAAAATGTGTGACCCCCCCCCCAATAGAGTGGAGAAGTGGGCGGAGTTATGTCAGGAGGCTTTGGTTCCCTGAAGAATCCCGTTCATTTTCCCATAGACAGTGTCTATGGGGGTGACTGGCGACTGGCTGGCGGGGTGACTGGGGACTGACTGGCGGGGTGACTGGCGACTGGCTGGCGGGGTGACAGGCCACTGTCTGGCGGGGTGACAGGCCACTGGCTGGCGGGGTGACTGGCGACTGGCTGGCGGGGTGACAGGCCACTGGCTGGCGGGGTGACTGGCGACTGGCTGGCGGGGTGACAGGCGACTGGCTGGCGGGGCTGGCGGGGTGACTGGCGACTGGCTGGCGGGGTGACAGGCGACTGGCCGGCGGGGTGAATGGCGACTGGCCGGCGGGGTGACTGGCTGGCGGGGTGACAGGCGACTGGCTGGCGGGGTGACAGGCGACTGGCCGGCGGGGTGACTGGCTGGCGGGGTGACTGTCGACTGGCTGGCGGGGTGACAGGCGACTGGCTGGCGGGGTGACTGGCGACTGGCTGGCGGGGTGACAGGCGACTGGCTGGCGGGGTGACAGGCCACTGGCTGGCGGGGTGACTGGCGACTGGCTGGCGGGGTGACAGGCGACTGGCTGGCGGGGCTGGCGGGGTGACTGGCGACTGGCTGGCGGGGTGACAGGCGACTGGCCGGCGGGGTGAATGGCGACTGGCCGGCGGGGTGACTGGCTGGCGGGGTGACAGGCGACTGGCTGGCGGGGTGACAGGCGACTGGCTGGCGGGGTGACAGGCGACTGGCCGGCGGGGTGACTGGCTGGCGGGGTGACTGGCGACTGGCCGGCGGGGTGACTGGCTGGCGGGGTGACAGGCGACTGGCTGGAGGGGTGACTGGCGACTGGCTGGCGGGGTGACTGGCGACTGGCTGGCGGGGTGACAGGCGACTGGCTGGCGGGGTGACTGGCGACTGGCCGGCGGGGTGACAGGCGACTGGCCGGCGGGATGACTGGCGACTGGCCGGCGGGATGACAGGCGACTGGCTGGCGGGCGGGGTGACTGGCGACTGGCCGGCGGGGTGACTGGCTGGCGGAGTGACAGGCGACTGGCCGGCGGGGTGACTGGCTGGCGGGGTAACAGGCGACTGGCTGGCGGGGTGACAGGCGACTGGCTGGCGGGGTGACAGGCGACTGGCCGGCGGGGTGATTGGCGACTGGCTGGCGGGGTGACTGGCGACTGCCCGGCGGGATGACTGGCGACTGCCCGGCGGGGTGACAGGCGACTGGCTGGCGGGGTGACTGGCGACTGGCTGGCGGGGTGACAGGCGACTGGCTGGCGGGGTGACAGGCGACTGCCCGGCGGGGTGACAGGCGACTGGCTGGCGGGGTGAATGGCGACTGGCTGGCGGGGTGAATGGCCACTGGCTGTTCAAGCATCTCTAATAGCTGGGTGGTGATGAAGCTCTTCTGGCTGAATCATCAGTGTAGACAAATTAGCAGCTGTGTCGAAAAAAAAAATCTGGTTCCTTGAAAAAAAAAAGTCAAAGGTACAAAAACCGTGTACGTAACAGTCAACTGCTACTCCCAGAGTGCATTGCGTTTATGAAACATCCAATCACGGAGCTGGAAGTTCTGTCGCGCGCCGGTGAAGCTTTGCAGCTAGCTCAGCTCTCGGGATAAAATAATAAAGCGATTTCAATCAATTCAGCAACAGGAACCACGGTGTGCTGTTCGTTCCTGGCTCCCGCCACGGGTCTGAAGTGCGCCGGTGTTCACCCTACCGCATCCTTGGACTTGTTCTGTGAAGGGGTCGCCATAGTAACGGCCGACCAGGCTCGTTACTGTGGAGAATCGCGCAGCCGATCTGCTGTCGTCCAGAGTCTGTGATGTGTGGACCCGGCAGGATTAACCTGCTTAGGCTGAACACAGTTGTGGAGACAACCAGAAAGGGGACTTCACATAATGGAGACTAAAGAGAAACATAAATCTATATGGAAATATAGCGAAACATATTAGCATAGCTTGATGTGATGTGACGTATGATTAATTGTGTGTTGGGCGTCGCCTGCAGGGGCGCTGGTTTCTACGATGCCCTGCAGGACTGCTCAGAGACGGGGATGGAGGCCTTGAGGTCTGGCTACCTGGAGACATGCTAGCTGTCAGCTAGCGTTTAGCTTTGTGGTTAAAACTGCCCTGTGTTTCGGTCCCTGCGTCTGCATACCTGTGTGTTGCCTTGAATATGTGCTGTGCTGAGTGCGCCTGGGTGTTGAATATTTTAATACAAGCCTTTGTGTTGTGTTTGTATTTTCTGTGTACTTCTGTGTGTTAGGTAGGGGTTAGTGTGGGCACACGTATATGAGTGTGTGCGTGTTTATATGTGTGTGTGTGTGTGTGTGTGTGCATGCCTGGGCCTCTGTGTGTGTGTGTGTGTGTGCGTGCATGTGTGTGTGTATTTGTGCATGCCTAGGCTTGTGTGTGTGTGTGCGCATGCCTAGGCTTGCGTGTGTGCATGTTTGCGTGTATGTGTGTGTGTTTGTGTATGCCTAGCCTTGCGTGCGTGTATGTGTGTGTGTGCATGTTTGTATGTGTGTGTTTGTGCATGCCTAGGCTTGCATGTGTATGTGTGTGTGTGCATGTTTGTGTGTGTGTGTTTGTGCATGCCTAGGTTTGTGTGTGTGTGCATGTTTGTATGTGTGTGTTTGTGCATGCCTAGGCTTGCATGTGTGTGTGTGTGTGTGTGTGTTTGTTTGTTGGCCTGTGTGTGTGTGTGTGTGTGTGTGTGTGTATGCGTGTTTTGTATGTATGTGTGTGTTTGTGCATCCCTAGGCTTGAATGTGTGTGTGTGTGTGTGTGTGTGTGTGTTTGTGTGTGCATGTTTGTCTGTGTGTGTGTGGGTGTGGGTGTGGGTGTGTGTGTTTGTTCACACAATGCCCCGTGATTAATGATCGCAGGGGAGAGTGAACATCGGCGGTCAGGCCTCTCTGGTTATTCTGGGCTGCCCAGGTGTGAGTCCACCAGAGCAGACACGAGTCCTCGGACCATCTCGAAACCCCTGACTCCGCTCTCACCTGCACCTCCGCCTCCGCCTCCGCCGGCCGGGAGAACAGACGTCTCTTTTATTTCTTCTTCTTCTTCTTCTTCTTCTTCTTCTTCTTCTTCTTCTTCTTCTTTAAATCAATACAAGGACACAAACTCAAGTGCCAGCGAGGTGCACTGGAACGTCGTCTTGGCTCCGTGCTGACACACTTCTTCGCTCTTGTGGCGGTGCCAGAGGACACCAGAAAACAACATGGCCGCGCGTCAGAGCCTCCGGGTTCTGGGACAGATGTGCCAGAGCCCAGAGAGGCAGAACCCCGCACACATCTGCCCTGGTTCTGCATCGCATGCAGCTGGAGGAGGCTGGAGGGGCATAACCAGGGTGGGCTTCATGAGGCCTTCCCTGCAGCTGTTAGGAAGGTGTACTTCCAGCGCTCTTGTGGGACCCCCAACGTTCTGTGTTTAGTCTCCGGGGGAACCAACACGCGGCTAGTATCAAGGTGCGTGCATGCGTGCGCGCGCGCGCGTGATCGGGAGCGAGTGTGTTTTTTAATAATCGACCATAATGAGATGAGCAGAGGGGAGAATAATCCTGGATTAAAAGCTTAAAAATGCATGTGTCGTCATACCAACATCCTGATTGGGACTTAATCATCTAACCAGACAGACAGACAGACAGACACACACACACACACACACACACACAGTACTTACGACCCATACACGCACCCCGACCAGTAGTTAATGGTGATTGTCAAAGCATCAGATAGCTGAATCCTGCAAGCCCTTGTTGTGTTAGTGTGTGTATGAGTGTGTGTGTGTGTGTGTGTGTGTGTGTGTGTGTGTGTGTGTGTGTGTATATGAGTGTGTGTGTGTGTGTGTATGAGTGTGTGTGTGTGTGTTCGCATCATCGACTTAATTAGAGAGTTAAGCAGGTCGTTCCTCGTAAGGGATTAAGGCGGAAATTATTAGAATCTGGAGAATTAAAATTGAAACCAGTTAAACGGCAACAGGAGGAGGGAGATCAGGACTCCGAGGGGAGAGGGGTTTTACAGGCAACGCTTAAAGCCACACGCGCACACACACACACACACACATTAGTGCGGGAATGGGGGCAGTAGCTCCCCCTAGTGGTGGGTGCAGCCCCGCCCCCCAAACCCCAGTAGTGGCAAGTGGCTGTGTAACGTCTTAGACCCAACACTATGCCTAATTTTTCCTAACGTGCAAATACAAAATAATAATAACAAAAACTAATAACAAAATAAATAAATAAAACATACCTTTATTGTAATCAGGGGGCGGGGCTGCCTGGAATGTACATTTTTAATAATAAAGTGAGTGAACGCTCCTTTCCAAATCTGCTACACGTGCGCCTTATGAACAACACAATGACGTCATACTGTAGCGACCGGGGGAGTTGTCGCTCTGAATGCTGGGGGAGCGCAATGGCTGATGGGACTATTGAAGTTAGATTTGAAATTGTGTTTTAATGATGTGGTGTTTCTGTCGTGGTTATTCTTGTGTTTGTTGTTTTGGGGGTTCGACTCGGACTAAGTAGGAGACCATTTTCTGACTAACTGACTGGAAGACCGTGACTGAGACTGATGTCGCCACTTGTGACATGGCGGCGGGGGCGGCCGGTGTGAGTAATAGCGCACTCCTGCGGTCGTGCGGTGTAATGGGGGCACAGGCGTTGTGATTAAAAAGAGATCTCTGGACGTCTGGGTGGTGTGGCGGTGTTTCCCGTTGCCTATCAACACGGGGATCTCCGGTTCAAATCCCCGTGGTACCCCCGGCTTGGTCGGACGTCCCTAAGGACGCAACTGACTGTGTCTGCGGGCGGGAAGCCGGATGTGGGTATGTGTCCTGTCCAGCGCTCTATACACGGCGCTGTCCTGGTCGCTGCACTAGCGCCTCCTCTGGTCGGTCGGGGCGCTGGGGGGAATAGCGCGATCCTCCCACGCGCTACGTTCCCCTGGCGAAACTCCTCACTGTCAGGTGAAAAGAAGCGGCTGGCGACCCCTCATGTATCGGAGGAGGCATGTGGTACTCTGCAGCCCTCCCTCCTTCGCGCCTGCGCACACATTAAACAGGCAAAACACACACACACATAGAGACACACCCCAGTCTCAGGTCGGTGTAGAGGAACTCAGGTGACCTCGTGAGTGCACATTCACACTGTCAATTCTCCCACCAAGTCTCAAATTTTCCAATTTGCTCAGGAAGCTTTTTATGGCCTTTCCACCCGAGATGAGTTTTGTGGAAGCAGAAAGAGATTAAGAAAAAAGGGACGTGCGTTTGAGACCGCAGTACGAGAGACCAAGGTCAAACCCCGATTTTACCTTCGATAGGTAGGAAGTCAGACTTCAAAGTGCTTGAGGGTATAATGTGAGCGGCCATAATCTGACCCACTCGTCATAAAGACGAAGGGGTTTCTCTCAGCCCTGACAGCCGTTATGAAGGAAAATAAATCAACCGATTAGAATCCTCGGTCATTAAATCACTTTCTCCATCCCGCGAACCTCGTGCGTTTGAAGCTAATTGCATGCGGTGCATGTGACTGTTTGACCCCGGTGCAACGGCCGCTGTGCGAACGCCGCCCCACGAAGACCCGAGAGCTGCGAGTCCCTCCTGCTTGTGCTTCTCTTCTTCCTTCCCTTTCTCTCTACAGAGAGAGCTCTAGTATTCCCTCAATTCCTTTACTCTTATGGCCTACTTACATGTGCTCAGACGTCCTCAGATACGTAGATATTCTCGGCTTTCCCGACGCCGAGTGATATCCTCTGTGTATTACATGTGAGCATCCCGCCTCATTAGATCCTCAAACCCGGCCGGGAAAACACTCTTAAGTTCCGACTTGTGACGCTCCGAGAAGTTCTGAGGCCGCTGAATAGAAACATGCGGGTGATTCGCGGGTTGACTCACAGTCTGTGGGATCTTGGTGGTGTTTGAGAAGGTTGCAGGCGTGTCAAGTTTAAGCAAAGAAAATACGGATTTTCTGATGATCAAGAGGCCAAATCATTGGCGAGACCGTGAGGCCGCCGGAAGCGCGTGCGCCCCAGAGGCGTGAGGGAGCTGTGATGTCCACACGGTCACAGAGTTACTAAGAGGGACAATGTAGCCTATAGATTTTATCAGGGTTCGTAGGCGGTGGATGATTGACAGTCGAGACGAGGCGTCGTGGTGGGTGTGAGCATGATTGACAGCCACGAGAATTGTCCAATCACATTAGGTCAAAAAACATTAAAACAATACCAATTCGCTGCCAGTAAAAGCGGGAGTGTATGGGCCGCACAGAACTGCGCCCCCTGGAAAATCTGAAGAAACCAATCAGACAGCAGCCTCAGGTCAGCTGCTCGCGCCGGGGAAGTATATGTATTCAGACAGAAATCAACCAAATCCCATTCGGAACCAATATTTAATGGCTGCTGACAGGCGCTCACAGACTGAAAAAACTTTTATTTCATAAATATTATATAACATGCTTAAGCAGAATTTCATCTCTTTATATTTGAAGGGAGCGGCGCCCCAGCGCCCTGTGCTGGCCAGCCGCCATTAGTAAGGACCACGGATGACTAGACTCGCTAGCCCTTGGCTAATGAGTCGGACGCTTTAGTTAGCGCGGTCACCCGTGGTGCGGGTGTCCCGGCTGCGGCGGTTCCCGGCTGCCCCGGAATTCGCCACAACATCCCGTTGGTGTTTGAGCAGGTTGAAGGCGTGGCAAGTTCAAGCAAAGAAAATACAGATTTTTAGTTTCTCAAGAGGCCAAATCGTTGGAGAGACTGTGAGGCCATCGGAAGCGCCTGCGCCCAGAGGCGTGAGGGAGCTGGTATGCTGAAGCGCTTCCCGAAGGAGGGAGGGTAGTGTAACGACCACGGGTGACTAGACTCGCTAGCCCTTGGCTCATGAGTCGGGGTCCGACTCATTAATGAGCAATGCGGGTGAGCGCAGTCACCCGTGGTACGGGCAACCCGGGTTCGGGTCCTGGCTGCGGCGGTTTCCGGCTGCCCCGGAATTCACTACAACATCTTGTTGGTGCTTGAGCAGGTTGCAGGCGTGTCAAGTTTAAGCCAAGAAAATACAGATTTTTAGATGATCAAGAGGCCAAATCATTGTTTTCCAAGTCCTAAGTCAAGTCCCAAATCCGAAACGACGAGTTTCGCGTCATTATTGCACTCGTCATTGAATTTAAGGCCGTTTCTTGTTGATATACTTAGATATGTATCTGAGGAAAGATCCAGTCCGGTAGTCTAAGTAATCTAAAGTTAATGCCATCCCACCAAATGGACTACACTTATGAGCTGGACAAAAAAGAAATCAAAGCTGTTTGTTTTTAAATAACAGGCTGCAGATCTGCTGGCGTCCATTTGCCACGCTCAGGTTTGGTTGTGAGCGAGTGCATCAAAACTGCTGGCAGATTTCAGTGGCTCCAGAGCTGACGCGCACGCGCGCACGCGCGCACGGTGCTCTCAAGGTTGCTAGACAGAGTTCACAGTCACGTGTTTGCAGGGCTCGGTACAGCCGTTAACTGATGACGTATCAGAGCACTATAGAGGACGCTGTTAGGTGCCGGGAGGGCTGCCGTGACATGAACACCGGGGAAACCAAGCAGACGCTGGCCAAGAGGATGGCACAGCACAGGAGAGCCACCACGCCAGACCAGGACTCCGCAGTCTACACCGTCTACAGGCCAGGGGCCACTCTTTCAAGGATGAGGAGAATGTGCACGTTTAATGTCTCCTCCCAGATGATGAAACAGTTTTATAGAAGTTTTACTGAAACAGTTTTAATGTACTGTATTGCTGCTTGGTTTGGTAACTTGACTCTGGCCAATAGGGGAGAAAAAAGGCTCGACAGACTCGTCAAATGGGCTGGTTAGATTTCAGGGAGAATTCAAGCCCAGCTTACTGACTTTTATAATAGGAAGGTGTTCAGAAAGGCTACTTCCCTTCTGGATTGCCAACCCCCCCCCCCCACCCTTCGGCCGGAGTTTGAGCTGTTACCCTCAGGCCCTGTATTAGGACTAAAAGAGACAAGGCTTCCTTTGTCCCCACTGCCATCCAATTGTTAAATAGTAGATAGCATCCATCTGTTGTCTGCAGATCGCTTGTTTCCATGGTCTGTATACTTGAACTCCCATGGTTCTCCTTGCCCGCTACGTCCTGTTGGGTTTTTTTTGTCGTCCATCAGTGATGTGTCAATTCTGCCTTGGTGTTTGTGTGTTTTGTTTCTGTGTGAGAGTTTTATATATATACTGGCTGCAAACTAATCTCCCTGTAAGGGACAATAAAGATACTTTGACTTTGAGGACGTGCACGTCCTTGATAGGGAGGGACGCTGGTTTGAACGGGGAGTCAGAGAGGCCATCTGTGTGAAGAGGGAACGACCATCCCTGAACGGAGGGGGGGGGCCTAAGAGTACATCTGTCGCCATCTTACAATGCCGTGACTGCAACCATTCCCCGGTCCTCTGTGAATAGTACACATGGCCATTGTAACTCTAGTTAACGGTCAGGGCAGTTTGCATATGAAACCGATCGTTGATTTCGGCTGTTATGCCACTGTATTCTTTATAAGGGGGGGGTATCTGCAGTCAGTTGAGACTAAAGAGGTCACTTAGATGAGTGATGAAACGTTTCTCTCCATAAGCGTTGTGTCCAGATGAACTGAGCCACCTTTATGCGAACCGATGTAGTTGTGCTGATTGCTGAAATGGACCGTCACTGTAGGTTTGAAAATGTCTCGCTCCGGATCCGACTGGCTTCTTTACTTCTAAGTTTCAGATCAAGTTTCCTTCATTAATCCCCTCGGGGAAACTCAGCTACTGCAAATTAACCCGCCCTAGCTGTGATCTTTGTAGCTAGGAGCACTGGGGTGCCGCCTTCATGCTACGCCCGGGGACCAACTCCAGTTCTTCTCCCTTCCGCTTGGTCGGGGGGGGGGGCGCAGACGGGAGTATAAACCCAAATATGCATGTTTCTTTTGATTTAATCCGGCTGTTTTTTCCCGGAGAAGCCACGCCCCCCGGCGAATGAGGACGTAAGTGAGGACATCCGATCAAGACATCGTGCCTTTATTTTTGTGCCTTTTGAACGTGTCATGGGGGAGGGGGGGGTGCGTTCACAACAACTCCGTCCCTGTGGTCCTTAGAACCATGGCCGGATTAACACGCCAGGGGGCCCTGGGGCACGCATGTTCATTGCCCCCCCCGCCCCGTCAGATAGGCTATGCAAACAACACTAAACATTGCTAAATGTAAAACTAATGCAAATGCCCAACATGGTAGGCGACGCTAATATACAAATTATACGACGAATTATAAGGTTATCTTTGCATCTCAAATCCCATTTCCAAATCTTCCAGGATCAACAGAAGCTATAGCTTGGGCCCCACATCAATAGAGCCTGTAGCTTGGGGCCCTGCATCAATAGAGAGTGTAGCTAGGGCCCCCGCATCAATAGAGAATGTAGCTTGTGGCCCTACAGCAATATAGACTGTAGCTTGGAGCTCGCATCAATAGTGACTGTAGCTAGGGCCCCCGCATCAATAGAGAATCTAGCTTGGACCTTGCATCATTAGTGACTGTAGCTTGGGGCCCCTGCATCAGCAGAAACTAGCTTGGGCCCTGCATTGTGATGCAGGATTGGAACAAACGTCCCTTTTAGGGTATGATTGGGGATCCCTACTATACGCGAAGACAATACTCCTGACCTTTTGGGGCCCCTCATGGTCCGGGGCCCCGGGGCACTTGCCCGGCATGCTCGGTCTGTAATCCAGCCTTGCTTAGAACCAACCCATTCACAAGCTAAGGAGGGGTGTTACCTGGCAATACGCTTGAGAGATGGCGAAAGAAAGGCGCGTTTTGAATGGATCTCCTCGCCTTCGTCCTCATTCACCGAGAAGGGCTGCTCCGTGAAATAAAAGCCAGATTCTCCCTCCTGACACCAGGAATGAAGAAGGGAGAGATTTTCAAATCTACAGTGACGGTCCAGCGTATCTTCTTACTTCATTTTGACCTCCAGTATTCCTGGATGACCGATATGAATATACACAGACATGGTTCATCTTGGGTTTAGTAGCTTTGTGCAAAATATGGCTGCTAAACTTATCACAAAATGCAAGAGATGGGATCACATCACACCTGTCTCGGTCCGCTGGTCTCCCGGATCCTCATTTAAGGGTTTTGTTTCAAGGTTTTGCTGATAAATTTTAAGGCACATTTCAGATCTTTTAGCTACCCATGGACCTGAGTGCAGCTTCAGATATTAAGAGCACTTTTAGCCACCACAAAGTCCAAGTTAAGGACTGAGGGTGGTCGGGGGCTCGCTGTCAGGGCCGCGTTACTGGGTTAGGGTGAAGGTTAGCTAATCAGAGGCAGAGTGGGGGCGGGTGGGGGCGGGTCTTCCTAGAATCCTAGCGCCTGGACGCTGCGCGGGGCGTGTCTCGCCTAGAAGTGCCGTGGGATCCATAATAGGATCCCACTGCTTTCTGGGCAAGACTAGGAAGACTCGCCCCTACTCTATCTCTGATTGGCTAACCCTATCCCTAACCCCACCCTAACCCTAACCTTAGCCAACCTAACCAACGGAGGTGGCGAGTACTAGCCAATCAGAGGCAGAGTTCGCGGAAAACGGGTACGAGCACTGGCCAATCAGAGACAGAGTGCCCAGAAAAGCAGTGGGTTTCATAATAACGCGTCCCTGACCGACTGACAGGCTGGTCAGTTTGACACGATTGGGCCGCTAGATCAGGTGACCAACGACGTCACTGGTGAACGCGGAAGTGGGAGTTTCCGTATTGGTCGTTCAAAAATGAGTCGGGCGCAGCGGTTCCTGCTCACTCCACATTTCTCACACGCCGACGAACGCGATGTCTTTGTGCATGCGCAAGAATCCACCCACCACCCACCCGTTATCCGAACCGCTTCTGCTGCTCTCAGGGTCGCGGGGATGCTGGAGCCCATCCCAGCAGTATTGGGCGACACACCTAGGGGCAATTAAGTGTGTCCCATTCACCTGACCCACTTGTCTTCGGACCGTGGGAGGAAACCGGAGCAGCCGGAGGAAACCCACGCAGACACGGGGAGAACACGCAAACTCCACCCTGAGGACGACCCGGGGTGGACCCCCCCCCCCAAAGGTTGGACTTCCCCGGGGTTCGAACCCAGGACCTTCTTGCTGTGAGGCGACCGCGCTAACCACCGCGCCACCTTTGCTCAATCATCCAGGTAAGAAAATCAAAGAAAGTTGAACGAGTTCATCCGGACACAACGTTTATTGACAGATAAGACAACAAAGGCGTCCGGATGAACCGATTCCACTTTCTTTAACCAATGGGATGTCGCGTCACTGCTGGCGGGTTCTACCGAAACGCTAAGAACGGAATATTGTGCTGCCCTCTCCACACCTGGTCGTGCACTGAGCAGGATAGGGGAGAAAACAAGTCTGCATGAGAGAGTCCCAGTTAAAACACCACAAACAACAACCCCTCTGACACACCACCCACAGAGGACGACCTGCAACCGCTTATCTGCCCCGTCTCAAGGTCCGATTCTCAAACGAAATTACAGCACGAACGCGCCCGTAAAGGGGCGCAGCTGCGTGCAGCTTGCCCTCGTTCTGCGTCGGGGTTGCGGTCCTCCACGTGGCTTTGCGCCAAGGACGCAGCAGGCAGGTGGAGCCAGGTTTGTTTGACCCGGCGACCCGTGTCTGATTCCAGTCTCGGGTAACTCAAAAAGACAAAAAAAAAAACAAAAACGGATGTTGTCTTTTGAAATATCCGCTCACGCGCCCGGCTGCAGTCACTGCCGCTAAGATCGCTGGGAAGTCTGGGCCTCGGTCGCCCCCCCCCCTCCCGACCCTCCGGAGCTGCTACTTTTCGCTCGTGTGTGCTGTTTGTGTGAATTGGACCTTTTATGTTTTTTTGCAGCGAGGCTCATTTGCATGGGAAAGGGCCTGTTCTGCACCGAATGTACGTGTGCACATTGCCTCATTTAAATACGTTGAAACAGCACCGCTGTTTGCTCGGCGGTGCAGTTAGGGGTGCAGTTAGGGGCGCAGTAAGGGGTGCAGCTCATCCTGTGCGGGTGCTTGGAGAATTACACGGGTCCCTCTTTGTCTCATTTGTGCAGGTTTGGCGGCCGCAGAAGCTGCAGCATCCTTTTGTGCGTTCAGCTGCCAGTACAGAGTGAGTCGTAGATAGAAACAAGATGGGGGTGGGGGTGGGGATACTTACAATTAGATTAAGTTCTCTTTCAATTCAGACACATCCCAAGATATGAGCTGAAAGTGTTGTTCATGCAACTGCATTTATAGCCCCCCCCCCCTTTACTCGGACATAGCTTAACCTGTGACCCTGTGTGACGGCCTGTCCAGGGTGTCTCCCCGCCTGCCGCCCAGTGACTGCTGGGATAGGCTGCAGCGTCCCCCGCCACCCTGAGAGCAGGATAAGCGGGTGGATGATGGATGGGTGGATGGCCTAACCACGTCGGGACATGCTGCTTCAGTACACTTTAACAGCAAATATTACTGGGACCACGACAGGAAACTGCAGGTGAACCATTTAATATCAAGGAATTCACGTTATAGACACGGCCACTGACCATCTCTGTGACAAACTGGCCACCATTTCTATATGGGCCATACACGGTCTAGCCACGTACTGGGTTTTGACCTAGTCTTGTTTATTCTGCACCCATCCATCCATTATCCGAACCGCGTATCCCGCTCTCAGGCTCACGGGGATGCCGGAGCCTATCCCAGCAGTCACCGGGCCCCCGAGTTAGTGACTCAGCAGAGTGTTCAAAATGAGCAGCCATGTTGACGTCTGAACCAGGAGGGGGGGTGGGGGGGGGTCTATTCGGTGCAAAATCTCGATACTGAACCGGCCTTTTTCCCTCAACCCGAAATGTCGAAACACAACCAACCGATGGTTTCTACGCCTCTGAACGTGGAGCCTTGGAACAAATCTGAACATCAAACCGCGGCGCCAATGATGTCGTGATATTTCAAAACCCGCGTTATGCGTTGAATCGGCACCAAAACGACGGGGGGGGGGGGGTGACGTCGTCCCCTGAAGTCCACCTGCAGGCCTCCCGGTACCCGTCGCGTCTGCTTGAGCTTCTGCACCCTCTTCATGGCGCGAGCTCTAAAAGCTGCTTCAGCGCCGCGCTCGACGGATTAGAAGCTGGTGCACGTTCTCCCTCCTCGCCGCGGCACGAGTCCGGCGTCCTCTCCCGCGAGACAAAAGCCGGGGGCCGCCGACTTGTCGGCCGCACAATAGTTTAGGGAAACGTTGCGTGTCGCTCTCCGTCCTCTGTTGTCGTTCGTCCGGTGCTCGGCAGAAAGGCAGCACATCTTGCAATTCTTCTCTTCTCGCAATTAACCCCTCCCCCCCCTCCCCCGGAAATGGAGCAGTCACTATTTTCGGTCAACGAGGGAGGGTTTTTACGCGCCGCGGCCTTCATTGTCTCGGGATTGAATCGCGACCGTGTTTACACGCCTTTGCGTGCACGCCGTGCGCGTGCGCGTGCACGCGGGCGCGGCAATCCTCGGAAGGGGAACATCTGTCTCTCAGAGATAACGTAACCGGGGAATTAGCCATGCTGTCTTACGACCATGCATTACATCTCGCACACTGCAGCCTCCTCAATTACGCCCCATTACACCTCCGTTTTGTGTGTGCGGATGAGTGTAAGCAGTGTGTTTTGAAAAGAGAAAAAAAAACAGTGTTGTGTCCTTGGGGCTACGGTGCTCGAGTTTAGGGGTATTACCAAGCCCACTCTCCCCTCTTTTAATCCTTAAATCCAGCTAAAAACGGAGTTTACACCATTACCCTCGCATAACGCGGCTCGTGCCCCATTAAGTGCGGGGCGGAGCACCGACGGGGGCCGAGGCCCTCGCCAGCCAGGTAGTCACGTGACGCAATAATAACGAAATAGTCCTGTTGGTAGATTACAGAGCCATCCATTACACAGAAACAACCAAGTGGCATACCAGTAAGCTAGATGTAGGTGAGTTATGCGCGATGAGAGGTCGTTACTGAGTGTTGTGTAAGTAGAGCGGGGGCTTTTCTGTATCATCCGGTCGCCTCCTTAACTGCATCCAACAGTGTGGGATAAATTCACAAATCACACTGCACCCAAACAAGTATTTGGAATCCTTCGTGTCACAGGGATAAATACACTGCTCCAAAAAATAAAGGGAACACCTAAAAACACAATATAGACCTCGATGAATGAAATATTTCAGCTGAAAATCTTTATTTATTAGACAGAGGAATGTGTTTAGAGCAAAATAACCTAAGAATGATCAATGGAAATCAAAATCATTAGCCCATTAAGGTCTGGATTCAGAATCATACTCAAAATCAAAGTGGAAAATGAGAACATAGGCTGATCCAACTTCTGTGGAAATTCTTCAAGACGATTCAAAATGAGGCTCAGTAGTGTGTGTGGCCTCCACGTGCCTGTATGCACTCCCTACAACGTCTGGGCATGCTCCTGATGAGACGACGGATGGTCTCCTGAGGGATCTCCTCCCAGACCTGGATCAGGGCATCGGTCAACTCCTGGACAGTCTGTGGTGTGACATCACGTTGGCGGATGGTACGAGACATGATGTCCCAGAGGTGCTCGATTGGATTCAGGTCTGGGGAATGTGCAGGCCAGTCCATAGCATCAATGCCCTCGACATACAGGAACTGCTGACACACTCTGGCCACATGAGGACGAGCATTGTCATGCATGAGCAGGAACCCAGGGCCCACTGCACCAGCATATGGTCTGACAATGGGTCTGAGGATCTCATCCCGGTACCTAATGGCAGTCATGGTACCTCTGGCTAGCACGTAGAGGTCTGTACGGCCCTCCAAGGATATGCCTCCCCAGACCATCACTGACCCACCGCCAAACCGGTCATGCTGGAGGATGTTGCAGGCAGCAGAGCGTTCTCCACAGCGTCTCCAGACTCTCTCACGTCTGTCACATGTGTTCAGTGTGAACCTGCTCTCACCTGTGAAGAGCACAGGGCGCCAATTGCGAATCTGCCAACCAAGATGTTCTCTGGCAAAGGTCAACCGGGCTGCACGGTGTTGGGCTGTGAGCACAGGCCCCAATTGCGGACGTCGGGCCCTCGTACCATCCTCATGCATTCTGTTTCTCACTGTTTGAGCAGAAACCTGCACATTAGTGGCCTGTTGAAGGTCGTTTTGTAGGGCTCCGGCAGTGCTCCTCCTGTTCCTCCTTGCACAAAGGACCAGATAGCGGTCCTGCTGCGGGGTTGTTGTCCTCCTGCGGCCCCCTCCACGTCTCCTGGTGTACTGGCCTGTCTCCTGGTACCTCCTCCATGCTCTGGACACTGTGCTGGGAGACACATCAAATCTTCTTGCCACAGCACGCATTGATGTGCCATCCTGGATGAGCTGCACTACCTGAGCAACTTCTGTAGGTTGCAGATACCGTCTCATGCCACCTCTAGTGGTGAGGGCACTAGCAAAATGAAAAACTAACCAAAGATCGGCCAGAAAAGATGAGGACAGGCAAATGGTCTGTGGCCACCACCTGCAAATCCATTCCTTTTATAGGGGTTGTCTTGCAAACTGTCTAATTTCCACCTGGTGGAAATTAGACAATTTACCAACAGGTGAAATTGATTCACAAATCAGTGTTGCTTCCTAACTGGACAGGTTGATATCTCAAAAGTGTGATTGACTTGGAGCTACATTGCATTGCTTATGTGTTCCCTTTATTTTTTTGAGCAGTGTAGTAATCATCTATTGAACTTGAATATAAGGTGGATATTGAACGTCCGGGGTGAAACAAACGTTTACGTAACACATTTAGACTTACGGTAGCCTACAGTAAAGCTGGAAGAAACGCGGTTTAGCAGTGTTTTGCAGCGTTTAGTCCTCGCTGGCGCCCCGGCGTCGGCCGTCAGACCTCTGGAGCTTGTTCAGAAAGCTGCAGCTCGTCTGGTGTTCAGCCGCCCTAAGTTCTCCAACACAACAACTCCCCTTCTCATGTCCCTACACTGGCTCCCAGGAGCTGCTCGCATCCGGTTTAAGACTCTGCTGCTAGCCTACAGGGCGGTGAAAGGAACAGCTCCTCCCTATCTCCAGGCCATGCTCAAGCCCTACACCCCCGCCCGACCACTTCGCTCTGCTGCCTCGGGACATCTGGTTGCCCCGTCGCTCAGAGGCCCCTGCTGCCGGTGGACCCGGTCCCGGCTCTCCTCTGTCCTGGCCCCACAGTGGTGGACTTGAACTCCCCACTGGTGTCAGGACGGCGGAGTCGCTGCCCATCTTTCGGCGCAGGTTGAAAACTCACCTCTTTAAGAGCTACTACCCTGTTACTTGCTCTTAGCACTTATTTTATTCACTCATTTAAAAAAAAACATCTCTTTCTTGCACTTTTACTTTAGCACTGGTTTTGCTCTTAGATGCTTGTTTAGATGCACTTATGACCTCTGATGACTAGTAGCTCGCCTGATTTCCTACCTTAAATGCATTTATTGTGCGTCGCTTTGGATAAAAGCGTCGGCTAAATGACTGGAATGTGATGTAATGTTTTGCAGTATTTAGAGAGACTGCCCAAGTTGGGAAGTTTGGAGGCAAAGCAAGAGAGACAAGATTGAGATGGTCTGGACATGTGTGGAGGAGAGATGCTGGGTATATTGGGAGAAGGATGCTGAATATGGAGCTGCCAGGGAAGAGGAAAAGAGGAAGGCCAAAGAGGAGGTTTATGGATGTGGTGAGGGAGGACATGTAGGTGGCTGGTGTGACAGAGGAAGATGCAGAGAACAGGAAGAGATGGAAACGGAAGATCCGCTGTGGCGCCCCCTAACGGGAGCAGCCGAAAGTAGTAGTAGTAGTAGTAGTAGGAGGAGGAGCAGCAGCAGTGTTTAGCATTATTTTGCAGTGTTTAGCAGAATTTTGCAGTGTTTAGCAGAATTTTGCAGTGTTTTGCGGTTGTTCGCAGTGTTTAGCAGCGTTTATCAGTATTTTGCAGTGTTTAGCAGAATTTTGCAGTATTTTGCAGTGTTTAGCAGTATTTTGCAGTGTTTAGTAGTGTTTAGCAATGTTTTGCAGTGTTTCGTAGTGTTGTCCAGTTTTTAGCAATGTTTTGTGGCGTCTGCTGTGCTTACGTTACCGTAACGTACAGCGTAGAAGTGCAGCAGAGGGAACCGTCTTCGAATCTCAAAATCGACACCACGGTCCGTCGAAATGCAGCATTTAAACATTTGTTTCACCCCGGCTAAACATTTTACCTCGCTGGTAGGACTGCAGAGACCTTTAGGAACATGAATGTACCTTCCAAGATGTAGTAACCTGACCAAAAACAGGTAAAAAATGACCTTTAGATTTAGTCCTCATGTCCCTCTGTGCCAACCTGATGTGAAGAGATGGGGTGACACATGGGCCTAAATGACACCATGTCTCCTGCTACCATGAGTCAGTTCATCTTCACACGGGCGTTTATAGCAGCCTGTCTCTTCTTAAGGACATCGGCACGTAGAATCTGCCCTCTGGACTCCGGCTGCAGGGCTGTCCAACAACATAATGTGAACGCTTTGTCACAGTGGATTTTGCCTGTCTTGACCCTGTTGTACTCGGGTTGTGTGTTGGCGAGAATCTGACGACACGATACGCGTCACGATACAGGGCTACCGATCAATATATCGCGATACTGTAAGCTAGGCGATATATTGTGATTCCATAGGCCTGTGTTCTTTGTGCTGATGCGACTTCCTGTCTCAGTTTACGTTGTTGCGTTGCGGTGGAGGAGTCAAATGGCTGAAGATAGATTACACCACTGCTATCTAGAGGTCGTGGGGTTGCGCACACACACCACAAAATGTTTGTCACGAACCTTTACATGGGGAAAAAATCGATACCGTGGTTTTTGAGAATCGATACAGTATCGCGATACTTGAGTGTATCGATATTTTCTTACACCCCCTATCGGTGTTGTAGTACTCGAGTCCAGGACTCGGACCCGAGTCCAACTCGAGTCCTGGTTTTCAGGACTCATGACTTGACTTGGACTTGAGCACTGGTGACTCGGACTCGGACATGGACTCGAGCATTGACTGCATTCGGACTCAGAAGTTGGAGATGAGGACTCGGACTTGTTAACTGATAAAGACGGGTTTTTTTTGTTAGTTTTTTTGTTTGGCTGTTGTGTCACAAAGTAAATAACCTCCCTTTGGAAGTGGTGACAGCGGTGTCATTTTGATTCTTGTCGAACTTTTTTATTTGTGTGTCAGCGTTTTTACGGTGCCAGAGTGGAGCGCCGGAGCCCATCTTGGAACTCGACTCGGACTCAACCTTGACGACTCGGACTCAGGTAATGGGGACTCGACTCGGACTCAAACACTGGGGACTCGACTCGGATTCGACTCGGACTCGAGGTTTAGTGACTCGACTACAACACTGCCCCCTATATTGCACACGCAGCCATGTGATTATTCAGCCGGCTGGAATGCGTATCCAAACGCACTCCATTTTTGACATCTTCTCATCCTCAAAAATGTCCGTCTCTTCCTTTTTCCGCTTTCGCCCACCGCCTTTCTCGAGGCAGCGGATCGCAGCAGGGAGAATATTATTCCAGCTATTACTGCAGGACTACTTCCTGCCGCAGCAGCCCCTCTTCTGACATGCAGCGGTGAATTTCCCAGAAAAACACATTTCTGAGGTGTCATTGTAAAGAGAGAGGTATGATAAGAGCTCTCTCCCTCTCTCCCTCCCTCCCTCCCTCCCTCTCTCTCTGAGTAAGCATAATGCTGTAAAAGCACATTGTGCCGTGAAGGCCTGAGCCCAGAAACGGCGGCCAGACGTGAAGCACGTGGTGAAAGAATCAAAGGAAGGTGAAGGGGAGGTTGGTGAAATGTCAAAATTGGCTTTTTATTCTCCACAGAGAACAGCACGGGGAGCTGAATAACGCCTCACTTTTCTGGTCAAATCACACATAAAGGGAAGGGGAGGAGGAGGAGGAGGGATGAAAGGTTGGGGGGGGGGGGAGAGGAGGAGAGAAGTGGTGAGAACGTCTCATTCCCACGCCGCATTTACATTTTGGGCCGATGGATCACGTCAGTAGCCGAGAGGGGCTCTTTTGTGCTCGGTCCAATCTAGATCCACAATCTCACGATCCACTGCGGTGCCAGCGTGAGCGGTCCTGCCCCGGCTCGGGGCCGTCTGTGGCTGCTGGTGTAGTTGACTGAGTGCCAGCCTCGGTTTTTATACCTCATTAAGCCACAGAAGCGATTGACTGAGGAAACAGCTTATTCTCAATCATAAATCAACACACACTCACGGGTGCACACACACACACACACACACACACACACACACACACACACACACACACACACACACACACACGTGCACACGCACGCATGCGTGCAAAACCAGCGCACTAACACACGCCAGGGGCTTGGTCGCGTGTCGGGGCTTTGGTAATGATTCAATCAGTCACTGACAGGAAATACAGTAATATCATGATTTATAACTTCCACGTGACCCTGTGCGTGCACGTGTGTGCGTGCGTGCGTGTGCGTGCGTGCGTAAGAACTTTGAGCTATAATTAATCAAGTCATGTGACGTCGCAGGTGGCTGCTCTTCAGCTGAAAAGCCCATCGAGTTTCCTTCCCGCGCAGTTTGTCCGTCTCGACCTCAACCTCGCGCCTCCCGTCTACACAAAGCCGGCCCGTGCACCGTCACACAACTCCAGACAACTCCAGACAACCCCAAATCAACCACAACCCCGCTGTCTGTAGAGCGTGCTGAGTGTGTGAATCACACAGGACTGTTGTGTAACTCCGGTAAAATCGTGTGTGTGTGTGTGTGTGTGTGTGTTTGTTTGTGTGTGTGTGTTTGTGTGTGGGTGGAGTAAAAGGGGGAAAGAGAGGGCAAGAGAGCGAGAGTGCGAGAGAGAGGAAGAGAGAGAGAGAGAGAGAGGAACAGACAGCAAGAGAGAGCGAGGAAGAGAGAGGAAGAGAGCAAGAGAGAGAGGAAGAGAGAGCCAGAGAGAGGAAGAGAGAGAGAGAGAGCAAGAGAGAGAGGAAGAGAGGAAGAGAGAGAGGAAGAGAGAGCCAGAGAGAGGAAGAGAGAGAGAGAGAGAGAGAGAGGAAGAGAGAGAGAGAGAGAGAGAGAGAGAGAGAGAGAGAACAGACAGCAAGAGAGAGAGAGGAAGAGAGAGCAAAAGAGAGAGAGCCAGAGAGAGAGAGCAAGAGAGAGAGCGGAAGAGAGAGAGGGAGAGAGCAAGAGCGAGGAAGAGAGAGAGAGGAAGAGAGAGAGAGAGGAAGAGAGAGAGGGAGAGAGCAAGAGCGAGGAAGAGAGAGAGAGAGGAAGAGAGAGAGAGCAAGAGAGAGAGCGGAAGAGAGAGAGAGGAAGAGAGAGAGGGAGAGAGCAAGAGCGAGGAAGAGAGAGAGAGAGGAAGAGAGAGAGGGAGAGAGCAAGAGCGAGGAAGAGAGAGAGAGAGGAAGAGAGAGAGAGAGGAAGAGAGAGAGAGCAAAAGAGAGATGCTGTAACAGCTGCTAATTATTAGTGCTCTATATTTCAGCCAGTCTGTTTGATCTCCTGTCCTGTGGAGACAGATTGAGATTCACACAGGCTCTTACACACACACACACACACACACACACACACACACACACGAAGGTCAAAGGGCAAGAGAGAAAAGAGCTGCGCTCTTATTACTCAAACTCTGCAGGGGTTGACATGTATTGGTACTTCACCACGGTGCGGGATGTTCATCGCGTGCGTGTGTGTGCGTGTGTGTGTGTGTGTGTGTGTGTGTGTGTGTGTGTGTGTGTGCGTGTGTGTGTGTGTGTGTGAGCACTTGTGCTCTTTATTTGTGTGCATGTTTGTGTCGAAATTCCTGCACAGCGTGCTGATGTCTGTTGATGCGTCTGCACACTTGTATGTGCGTTTGAACATGTGCACACGTTGTTGTTGTGTGCGCGCGCGTGTGTGCGTGTGCGTGCGTGTGTTTCGTGTCAGTTGCTTTATTCTGCCGCACTATCTGCTGCTGGGCTCGCGGACGCCACTGAGGGCAAATCAATCCGGTCCCTGAACAGCGCTGTGGGTCGTCCGAGCCCATGGACCATCTGGCGTCCTGCGCTCCACTGTGAGCCGCTCGCTGTCGCCGCCATCAGCACAATGGCGAGCGGCTCCGCCACCTCCGCCCTTTAAACAACCGACCAGCGAGCGTGCATGCATAGCAACGGTTACTAGCCACCGTGAGTCAGAGCAAGACGTGCAAGGCAGCAGGGCAGGCGCCATCCCATAATGACGGACGTTATTTACATCTTTTAATTCCCCCTGCGGTATTTAAACCACGTTGTAGGCGTTGGAAGGATGCAGCAGTTGGTGCGTTGCGGTGTCTGTGAGGGTGAGGATGCTCCTCTCCGCAGGGGGGCGCTCGTCAGGCCTCCATGTGGACCGACCACAGATCAGTCGTGAGGTATAGTGAAAACCTGGTTTCGTGGATTGTGATTGGTTCCGGACTGAGACGTTCAGCCCCGGACAGGAGAAGCGGAAGCTTCTGCAGCAGACGTGATTGATGGCGCCGCCTGGAGGCAGAGGATGGGGGTGTTTCTGGGGGGCGTTGGTCCGTGATGACCAAGTTAACACGCCCACTCAGAACGCTCCTGTTGATTTAGAAATAGCCAACGATGAATTGGAGATTAAAAGATGAAATCGCCTTCCAGTTCTGTTATATTTTATATATATATATATAATTATGTTTATATAATATATACATATATAATAATATACACACATATATAATATAATACAACAAAATTGGAATAATAATGACAATCATTACATTTGCAATTTAACCTTTTAATCTCAAATTCAGTTAAAAAACGTAAAAAATGAAAAATTAAAATTCAAAAAAAAACTTTTTTGAATTTGAATTTTGAAATGTTTGAATTTTTTTTAGATTGGATTAGTTGTTTAATTTTTTTACATTTTTGCTTTTCAAGATTTTAATTGAATTTATTTTTAATTGATTTTAATTTGAATTACATATATATCTATATAAATATCTATATATATAGATATTTATATAGATATTTATATTTATTTATTTTGTTTTTTATTTTCCCCCTTTTTCTTCCAGTTTACTTGGCCAATCACCCCACTCTCCCAGGCCGTTCCGGTCGCTGCTCCACCCCTCTGCTGATCCGGGGAGGGCTGCAGACTACCACATGCCTCCTCCCATACATGTGGAGTCGCCAGCCGCTTCTTTTCACCTGACAGTGAGGAGTTTCACCAGGGGGGACGTAGCGCGTGGAAGGATCCCGCTACTCCCCCTCCCCTCTGAACCAGCGCCCTGACCGACCAGAGGAGGCGCTAGTGCAGCGACCAGGACACATACCCACATCCGGCTCCCCACCCACAGACACGGCCAATTGTGTCTGTAGGGATGCCCGACCAAGCCGGAGGTAACACGGGGATTCGAACCACCACCCGGACGCCCTGTTATTATTATATATTTTGTCAACCATCAAAGAAATGAAACTGCGAATGACAAAAGAAGAAGAAGAAGCAGAAGAAGCAGCAGCATAAGCGGGGTGTGGTGCTCCTCCACACCCCGGTGGTGCTCCTCCACATCCCGGCGTCGGTGCCGCGGACGCCGCGGGGGGAGGAATAAGCAGCACACTACGGCTCCAGGTTAAATTCACCTTTTATTTCAGTTGTTTCCCGGGACCGACATGTTACCGCTCACTGCCAGCATATGTACACTGCAGACACAAACCGCAACACAGGTTCAAGCCCCCACACCAGTCTGATGTGCAAATTAGCCCACAACGCCACACTCCCCACTCTCTCTGTGTGTGTGTGTGTGTGTGTGTGTGTGTGTGTGTGTGTGTGTGTGTGTGTGTGTGTCAGCAGTTATGTCGAGGGTTATCTCTCTCTCTCTCTCTCTTTCGAACACACACTCGTCCTCACACACCGAGGTTAACATGGTTGTGTTATTCACAATATAGTTGTGTTACGCCTGAGTGAGGCAATTCGTGACGCTGACACGCTGGGCCGGCGGGTGTGTTACACACCTCGCCGTGATACCGGGCTGGTGTGTGTGTATATGTGTGTGTGTATGAGTGTATGGTAGTGCGTGTGCGCATGTGTGTGTGTATGAGTGTGTGTGTATGAGTGTGTGTGTGTGTGTATGAGTGTGTATGTGTGTGTGGGGTTGTTTGTGTGTATGTGGGTGTGAGTGTATATGAGTGTGTGTGTGTTTGTATGTGTGTGTGGGGTTGTTTGTGTGTATGTGAGTGTGTGTGTGTGTGTATGAGTGTATGGTAGTGCGTGTGCGCATGTGTGTTTGTGTGTGTGTAGGTGTGTGTGTATATGAGTGTGTGTGTTTGTGTGTGTAGGTGTGTGTGTATATGAGTATGTATGTGTATGTAGGTGTGTGCGGGTTGTTTGTGTGTATGTGAGTGTGAGTGTATATGAGTGTGTGTGTGTTTGTATGTGTGTGTGTGGGGTTTGTGTGTATTTGAGTGTGTGTGTGTATGAGTGTATGGTAGTGCGTGTGCGTATGTGTGTATATATGAGTGTGTGTGTATGAGTGTGTGTGTGTAGGTATGTGTGTATATGAGTGTGTGTGTGTGTGTAGGTGTGTGCGGGTTGTTTGTGTGTATGTGAGTGTATATGAGTGTGTATGTGTGTGTGGGGTTGTTTGTGTGTATATGAGTGTGTGTGTGTGTAGGTGTGTGCGGGTTGTTTGTGTGTATGTGAGTGTATATGAGTGTGTGTGTGTGTTTGTATGTGTGTGTGGGGTTGTTTGTGTGTATATGAGTGTGTGTGTGTATGAGTGTGTGAGTCAGCAGTTATTTCGAGGGTTATCTCTCTCTCTCCCCACACACTCATCCACACACACACACACACACACCAAGGTTAACATAGTTGTGTTTAAGGGGCTTTCACACTGAGTGTGTTGTCCGCCCCCACCTCATTAAACCGCATGTTGTGTGTGTGTGTGTGTGTGTGTGTGTGTGCGCGCGCGCGCGCGTGTCGCGCTGCACGTGAACGTATTTGTGCCGTGCTGATCAAAGCAGAGGCGCAGGAACGACGCACGGCTCGGCGCGTTCGAGGTCAAAGTTCAACCAAGTTAAAAACTTTGCACCCAGACACGCAGTGACTCGATACCCCCGAGTCCAATAGGAACGATGTGAAGGAGACGGCAGGGAACCGGGGGGGGGGAGGGACGGAGGGGGGGGAGGGGCGTCTGATTTTGGCTGTCTCCCAATTTCCCAAACTTTAACACAAAACATTGAAATCAACCCATACGACCCACAGGAGCGTGTCGTCCATTAGCGCCCCTACCGGCGGCAGGAGGTATGCCACAGATACTTTTCGCCCCTGTGCATTGTGGGTTTTTAAAACAAGTTGAGAACAATAGGACGCGTAGTCAGCGCGCTTATACCGCGAGCAAGTGGCTTAAAACGTAACTGTGGGTCGTAATAATAAGCTGCTTGTAGAAACGACTGGTGGGGTCGTTTTTTTTGGGGTGGAGGACGGTCTCACCGAGACACCTGGAGGGGGGGCGACCACCTGGTGGAGGCATTTCGGCAAACGGTGTGGTGATAAAGGTGAGCATGCGGGGTTTGTGGAAAACTGCGGATTAGCAAACTCGCTAATCCGCTAGGTGTCGCTGTGGCGATCCCCAACGGGAACAGCCGAAAGTAGTAGTACTAGTAGTAGAAGTAGTAGTAGAGGAAACTATGACGAATAGACTGGAGACTGTTGTTGCAGGTGTGACCTAGATGTTAAGAGATGGATTTTGTAAAGGAAAACGCGAATATTTGAGCCTTCCTGTTCCGGTTATTGTTGTGTTCTTTCACAAGGAGCAAAGAGCATCGTGATGATGATGATGATGATGATGATGATGATGATGACGATGAGTAACCACGACTGATGTGAAAGCCCCCATTTTACCCCGCCCCCCCCCCGGTCCCCGGATCATAACTTTTTATGTGTTTGTATGCTGCAAGGACGCCTGGAGGGACTTGCATCACACGCGTGACATGAAACGCTGCTGAGAGGCACGCTGCGCTCTCCTGCGCCACCTCCCACCCCGGTGTGAAGGGCACTTCAGAAAGGCAGCTGGGCCGTCAGGTGTTCAGAGGAAAAGTGAGGGGTGGGGGTGGGGAGAGAGGGAGGGAGAGGGAGGATAAGACGAGCCCAGCTAGTCTTTGAATAGCAGGTGCACGGCTGCCCTTTATTCCTGGCCTGAATGTGGATCAGGATCAGAGACGGTCTCCTCACCTCACCTCCTGCAGCAGCAGCAGCAGCTCGCACCGGAGGAGGAGAATCACTTTTTCATTTGGAGACATTCAATACCGGGCTGGATTTGTGTGTGTGTGTGTGTGTGTGTGTGTGTGTGTGTGTGTGTGTGTGTGTGTGTGTGTGTGTGTGTGTGTGTGTGTGCGTGTGTGCGTGCGCGCTGGAGGCGGGTGTAGCTGGAGCACTGAAGCGTCCCCGTCTGTCTCTCAGTCCGTATCTCCAGACCAGCAGCTCCCGGCCCTGCGACGCCCACCGGGTGTGGGACGCGTCCCGCGCCGGACTCTCATCGAACCGGGTCTGTCAGAACAGACGCGGTAGGTTCGATCGCGTCCGCCGAGGTTCATCTGAGGAAGCCGACGTTGCCGAGACGCGACTGGGCAGAGCTGTCGGTAACGAAGGCAGCGGAGACAACGAGGCCACACCCACCGGATGCTTGAGTCTCGCGCAGTAATGCGTGTGAGGAGGAACCCTCCTGTAAGGCGGCGCAGTAGGCTGCGCAGTAGGCTCTTATGAACGCCTTCAGCTTTTTCCGCCTGGCGCCAACACTTTCCCTCCAACAATGATTCAGCCTAATTATATGACTTGAACGACCGAGGCGGTCATTCTGACCGTTGTAACTTTGTGAGGAAAAAAAGAAAGCTCCTGACCTGCCGCTCCCTGAATGGTCCTTAAATTGCACATATTTGCGTTAAAATGAGTTTTCGATCAAGTGCACAGAAAAGACCTACCTAAAACGACCACGAGCGGTCAAAATGACCGCGCGCAATTTGTGCGTCATGTCACTATTCATGACGTGTGTCGTCGCGTCATTTCCTTCGCGACGTTCCCTGCGCTGCCCTAGAAACACGGTAGAGGCTAGTTCCCATCGATGCGGAGAACGGAAATGGAGCGGAGAACGGTCAACTGAGCATGCGCGAAATGCCTCTACCGCGCCTCCACACGCCCCGCGTAGCATCCAGGCGGTAGGATTCTAGGAAGACCCGCCCTTAGTCTGCGTCTGATTGGCTAACTTTAACCCTAACCCCGCCCTAACCCTAATCTTAACCTACCCAAACAACGGAGGCAACGAGTACTCGCGCATGCTCAGTTGACCGTTCTCTGCGTCGATGGGAAGTAGCCTCTACGCTAGAAACACACTAGCGTCCTCCAGTGCAGAGAAATAGTCTAAACTTGAGTTCTGATTATTGCCAACATGTCTGGTTACAGACGCCGGTACAGACGCACCATGACTGCCGACGACGCGTTGCAGTATTTACAGGCGTTGGATTGCGGTGATTTTAATTTTTTTGAAAAATAGTTTTAAAGTTGTTAAAATGTTGATTTCGGCGTCAGTTAGTTTGATAACAGACATACTAACACACGCAATGCATTAATATATCCACCGGGTGTTTATCTTGACAGAATATAGAGTTTGAAACCGTGAGCGGTCATTTTGACCGCCCGTGGCTGTTCTAGTTCCGGTCGTTGTTTGGGACTGTTCCAATATTTATTTTCAGTTCTTTTTTTTTACATGTCGCCTTTTATAGGCCTCGTGACGTTTGTTGGATTAGCGATATGTGTTTTCCGTTTTGTTTTTCAGGTAACATTTTCACTTTTTCAACTTTGCTATTCAAATTCGACCGTGTCTCTCTGAAGTTTAAATTGTGTAAAAACAGTATTATAGTTGTTAAAACGTTAATTTGGGTGTCAGTCGTTTCCCAACAGACATACTAACATATGCAATGCATTAATATCGCAATTGGGTATTTATCTTGACAGGCTATCGAGTTTAAAAACCGGCGGTCATTTTGACCGCCCGTGGTCGTTTTAGGTAGGAGTGAAACCAGGTTGGGTCGTGGTTAGATTTAGGGTTAAGGCTGCGTTGGAGGGTAAATGTCGCTACCCAGCACGTTTCTATACAGATGTGGAAGGGTGCCTTGCACATCCTGAATAGCGCGGAAATGATGAGGCAATTAATTGATTAGTCGATGAACAGAAAAGGATTCGATTACGAATTTGGTAGTCGATTAAACGTTCGAGTCATACATCAAGTGAAAATACTAAACGTTTGTTGGTTGCAATTTTATGAATTCTAAGATTTGCCTGCCCTCCTCTGATTTATATCATCGTTATGAAACTCACGGGGGGTTTTTGCCGTTGGTTAGATTAAGTAAACAGTTTAAGAAACCACTCTGGAAACGTAAGATGGGCGTTCATCAGTATTTTCGACTTTTAACAGACTAAATGATTAGTTAGCTGAAAAAATAACCAAAACGTAAGTGGAAAAATAATCAATAGATTAATTGATCGTGATAATGATCATTAGTTGCGGCCCTGATCCTAAATCAACGTTTTGGCAGAAACGTCCCTATATGACGTCATTTGATGAGAATGGGCTCTGTGCGTCGTGCCTGTATCACGTGACTTGGTCTCAAAAATGGATTTATCGACGCAGCATCTGTATCCTCCACCACCTCCACCGCTGCTGCTCTAACACATCCTCTAGTGTCTCGACAACCTCGCCTCCTCGTATCGGTCTCCAGAGCTGTGATTGTCCTTCCCGCTCTTTCGGACATTTGTGCTGTACACCATTTTGAAATCGCCTTCACCGAGAAGGAGGCCAGATCCGATCTCCCAAAAGATCAGTGTGATTGACTCGCGGGACTAGGGCGGTCGGGCTCTCCTTCAGCGAACAGTGTATACGGGGCGGGGGCGGGGGTGGGGGGGGGGAGGCACTAATATGGCTGCCGATCTGTTAGGGGTTATAGCGCCTTCTGCTGAAACCTCAGCGGCCACGCTCTTTCTACGAAGGGCCGCGGGTTCAGGGTCTGCAGGGAGACCGGCGAGAGGGGGTCAAGCGGGGCTGGGTGGAGCGCAGGGGAGGGAGGGAGGAGGGGGAGAGGAGGCGGGTGGGACAGCAGGATGGAGGGGAACAGGGAGGAGATTGACAAGGCGGAGAGGTGGGAGTGGTGTGGGAGAGAGGGGTGGGGCGAGGATAGCGGGTGAGAGAGGTGGGCCGGGTGCAGGTGGAGGGCGGAGGCGGAGGCGGTGGGGGATACGTGGTGTAGGATGACGTGATGGAGACTGGGGATTGGCGGGGAGGGAAGGGGAGGGGGGAGGTCTGGGAGTCCTTGTGGGATGGGCTGAGCGTAGGGCTCCTGTGGGGTCACGAGTGTAGCGGTGGGGGTCAGATGGAGGGTGTGCATCTGTGTGTGTGTCTGTGTGTGCGACGGATGTCTGTGCATGTGTGTGTGAGTGGTGTGTGTGTGTGCCTGCGGAGGGGGTGTGTATTGCTCCTCTATGATGCGTTGGGTCTCTATCTGTGAGGTGTAGGTCCACACGCCCGGGTATATCGTCTCTTCGTGCACGTCTTCAACCGGCGGTGTCTGCTCTAAAACCTTCTGCATGTGCAACCACGCCTGCTCCTGGAGGAGGCGGTACTTATCCATCTCCTCCGGCCTGAAGCTGATTGGTGGAGCTCTCTCCCCATCTGTCTGTTTGTCGTCAGCTCTGAGCCGTGATTGGCTGAGAGAGGGCAAGCAGCCGGGGTGTGAGACAACCACATCCCAAGGATACTGCCGATCGTCCTTGGCCGCTCCGGCGACGGCTCTGCCTCCCTTAACCTCCCCTTCTCTCTCTCCGTCTCGCTCCTCGCCCTTTTCTTCCGGTTCTTTTCTCTTCCTCGCCCTCCTCTGGATCGCAGGGAGTTTCCCTATCAGAGGGAGGTGCAACGTCCTGCCTGCTTTCTGTGGAGGAGTGTCACATGGCAGCTCCACTGAAGGAGGTCTTCCTGAGCTGGCGGCGTCGGGAGTGGAGCGACAAGGCTTTGGGTCGGAGGGTTTGGGTGGACGTGGTCGTAGAGGGTCCACGCCCATGCCGGGGAGCGAATGAGATGGGGAGGCCACTGGCGTTTTCTTTGGGCTGGCCTCCCTGCCGGGTGGGGAGTGAGCGAGGAAAATGGAGGTTAGGGTGGAGGAGGCGGATGAGAGGCTGCATAGCTTCTTCTTCCTCTTCTTCCGTGGAGGAGGAGGACGAAGAGGAGGCGGAGCTGGAGGGGAAAGTTGTCCTCTTTCATTTCGATGATGAGCGCCAGATGGAGGCCTGCGGGAGTTGACCGTCAGCCCATCCGCAGTGAGGCGCGAACGGGTGCTGCTCCTGCTCCACTCCCCGCTCAGCTCGGACAGGCCAGTGCTGCTGCTGGGGCTGCAGGACCCTCGGCCGGCCCGGGTACCGTACACGCCGCGGGGGCTGTTGGCCCGCCGGCTTGTCCACCACTCGGGGCTTGAGCGTCTGCCCGCTGTCCACCTCCACACATAGCTGGGGCTGTCCCGGCCATCCCCGGAGCCCGACGTGGACCCCCGTCGCCCCCCGCCATCCTCCCAACTGTCATTGCTCCCCCATGTCCATCTGTCCAGACTACACCTCTCCCAGTCCACATCCTCCGAACTCTGCCGTCTGCTTCTCCTGCTCCAGCACCGCGGACTCGGGCTGAACCTGGCCACCTGCTCCACCACCTCCCCCGGTCTGCTTCTAGACCCCCACCCTGACCACGGCCATCCCCCTCTCAACCACTCCCACCGCTCTGCGTCTAGAATCGGGCCTCCTCTCCTCCGCCTCCTCCTCCCTGCCTCCTCCTCCTCCTCCTCCTCCCAGGCCTCGCCAAGCCTCGAACCTTTCCCCTCGCGGCGAACGCGTTTCCTGTCCCCGCAGAGAAGCTTTCTCTTTCTCGCCGGGCTGCCAACGCCGCTGTTGTCAGGGTAACGGCAGTCGACGGAACTCCCGGGGTGGCCATGGTGACCTCGCTGCCCCCAAAACAACTTCGAGTTCAATCCCGGAGAGGGCGAGGGGAAGCGAGGCTGCCAGGGGGAAACCGGCACGTCTCCGTCTATCATCGCCTCCCTCGCCGCGTCTCCGTCGGCTGTCTGTCGGCCGACGCGGGAGCAGGTCTGGCACCGCGCTGCCCGCGCCCCGCCTGCCGGCGACAGCCACGGCAGGCGGGCGTCCCCATGAGGCGCCGTCCTCCTGACAGAGACGGATACCGACCCAGCCTCGCATCTTCCCAGGAGACAGCCCCCACCGGCTGCCCGCCTCCTACGCCTCCTCCTCTTCCTCCTCTTTCTCCTCCCCCCGCCCTCCCTCTCCCCCGCCCTCCTCTTTCCCGGCGTCCCCCGCCCTCCCTTGCCTCTCGCGTCGGCGCCGGCCGGGGCGGACACCGCGGAGACGACGCTCCTCACTTTGCACCTGGCCGCCCGCCGCTGGTTTGACGCCTCCCCGGCCCGCTTGTCTTTCTCAACACGTTCTCCTCCCCGCTTGCGCGACACTCCTGAGACGCCCGCACGGGGCCGGCACGCCGCCTCGCTGCCACACTCGCACCTGGACGGGCTGTCGCTAGCACTTTGTGTGCTGGGCCGGGTGACAGACTCTAATTTACAGCTCAGGGCAGTGACGGCTCGTTCCCCGATCCCTCTCACCCCCCGCGACCCGCCTCCCCGAGGATTCTGGGAGTTTGTGTCAGAGCCGTCACCGTGAGCACGGTCGAACGGATGGCGGGCTGCCCCCTCGCTCTCCTCCGCACCCGCCCCGCGCTCTCCTCTTCCCTGCCCTACGCCCGGCGATGAATGGCTTCCCCTCTGTGGAAACAGGTGCGAGTCTTCCTCCCTCCTCGCCTGTGCGTTCTCCTCCGGCTCCTCCTCCGCGTTTGTTCTCGCCTCGTCCGCTGTCGGTTCTACAAAGAACAGAGTCTCCGGTGTCAGAATAGCTTGCACGTGTGAGCCGGACTCCTCCGAGGGAGCGAGCAATCGGTTCTGGTTCGGGTCCCGCGGAACCTCGGAGGTTTCGCCCGGGCGGTTCGCAGATGGCAGTGGGGGTCTCGCTGGCGGGGGGCTACGGCAGCACGGGTTGCAGCTGTAGGAGAGGCGCGGCTCACACCTGGTGAACTTCAGCGACCCGACGGGCCATCTCAGACTGGCCGAGCCGTCCTTGCCCAGCACGCACACGTACCCCCCTCCCTCCCCCGCCCCCCGCCCTTCCCGCTCCCTGTGCCGCTCTTCGTGGTCAGCGTGAGTGCAGCCGGGCATGTGCACTCCCGCGGGGTCCGGATCCGCCGTCCGCGCGGTCCCCTGGGTTCGCGGCGGGGATAAGGGCGCAAAGTCCGTCTGATGTGCCTCATAACGAGGCGACGGAAAGGAAATGGAGCGTCCTTTCATCTCGTCTCTTTTCTCTCTCTTCCCTTCCTCTGGAGCAGCCTTGGCGCCGGGAGTAGGCTGTGAACCTCCTGGCCCGGTATCATCAGAGCCCGGCCGAGGCTTCTCCTCCACACTCGCACTGTGCGTTTTCGCTCTCCTTGCCTCTCCGGCCCCGATCTCCTCATCTATGTCCTCCATTATTCCCTTTCTTCTCTCTCTCATCCGCTGCTTCTTCTCTCTCTCCTCCTCCTCGGCATCGGAGAAGACGGAGGCGGACGGCTCCAGCTTGGGCCCCCTGCGGGAGAAGCAGAAGGACACCCCCGGCCTCCCTCCTCTGCTCCCCTGTCTGGGGAGAGGCGGCTCGGCGTCTGAGCCAAGGCGTGACCGGGGATTTGCGGCGGGAGGCTCCGCGTAGGAGGCCGAACGTGGGGCTGGAGAGGCTCCTTCAGGACAGATAGGCGGGGGGAGCCAGGATGGACTCCTGGGGCAAGGAGGCGTGGGATGGCGATACGGAGGCTGGCGTGGCTCTTTTTGCTGGCTGACGAGGGCAGTCGTCTTGGCCTGGGGAGGTCTCTGGCTGAGTCTGGAGGATTCGGGTCCGTCTCCGGGGTCACTTTTTTGCGGGTCGCCATGTCTCCCCTGCTGTCGTCTCTCAGTCTGGTCGGTCCTGATCAGGCCTCTCAGACCGCAAGTCCTCCCCGGGATTCTGCTGCAGAAGACGACAGAAAACATACATAAATGATTTTTTTTAAAAGAACATTTAGTTCCAATCTGTTCTCTAAACTCAGTTTCAGTTTGCTTAAAGAAGAAAAAAAGGTCAAATTTTTTTCAAGCCGGGTTTTATTTTTGTGACATTTGTCATCATTCCCATCGATCGTCGTAGTATTTTGCGTATCTGCCCCGTTCTGGAGGTTTTTTGGAGGTGAGCCCAGACCGGCACTCTGCCCCGCGATGACGTCATCAGGACAAACTTAACACGCAGCTTCCTTTTACCTCAGACAAGCCCGGCTTATCTAAACCTCTTACTTGCGAGTTACACTTACTCGCTGAAATTGGAAGTATAATTGTTTAATTAAGTACTGGATCTGTAATTAGCTGAAAGAGCTGCCGTGCTTAACCCGTTATGTACCTATTGTGAGGTTTGGATCTTCCACGCGAGGCGGACGAATGTGGCCGGAAACAAGTTTTGCGTGCGTGCAGAATAGATACGGTAGCTCACACAGGAAGTTGTAGTTCTGGTATTTTTTGTTTTGGGGGGGGGGGGGGGGGTCTTGTTCTCCCAGTTGCACTTGGCCAATTGCCCCACTCTGCTCCACCCCCTCTGCCGACCCGGGGAGGGCTGCAGACTACCACATGCCTCCTCCCATGCATGTGGAGTCGCCAGCCGCTTCTTTTCACCTGACAGTGAGGAGTTTCACCCGGGGGACCTAGCATTAGGGAGGATCACGCTATTCCCCCCACCCCGAACAGGCGCCCCGGCCGACCAGAGGAGGCGCTAGTGCAGCAGCCAGGACACGCACCCACATCCGGCTTCCCACTCGCAGACGCGGCCATTTGTGTCTGTAGGGTAACACGGGGATTCGAACCGGGATCCCCGTGTTGGCAGGCAACGGAATAGACCGCTACGCCACCCGGACGCCCTGTAGTTATATTTGTATTTAATGAAAGTATTTTACTTTTCATTTCGGCTGATGAATTTAAAATGTCAGTTTGGTTTTCACTTGCAAATAAGTGGTTTAGATTAACTGGACTTTTCATCCCTCCATCCATTCATCCATCCCTCCATCCATCCATTATCCAAACCGCTTATCCTGCTCTCAGGGTCGCAGGGAAGCTGGAGCCTATCCCAGCAGTAATTGGGTGGCAGGCGGGGAGACACCCTGGACAGGCCATCACACAGGGCCCACACACACACACACACACCTAGGGGCAATTTAGTGTGGCCGAGTCACCTGACCCACATGTCTTTGGACTGTGGGAGGAAACCCACGCAGACTCAGGGAGAACATGCAAACTCCACACAAGGCCTACTATACGGCCTATGAGAGAGAAAATACCAGAGTACAAAATATATTCAAATCTTTCCTGTAAGATAACCTAAACTAGCAGCTGAAGTGATTTGCCAAGCAATGCTGGGAGAAAAGAAGCAGAAATCTGAGCTGAATCAGCTGAAACAACTGAAGGACACTGCTGCTTTACTGCAAATCCGGGAGGGAGGCGTGTAAGAGTGGCCGAGCTGAAAGCTGAAGCCACCCAGAGAAGCTGAAGAAGCTGAAATCTCAACTGCACTTGCTGAACCCCCCCCCCCCCCAAATTAGCTGGACTGGTCCCAGGTAAATTAACTGGACTGGTCCCAGGTATATTAACTGGACTGGTCCCAGATAAATTAACTGGACTGGCCCCAGGTAAATTAACTGGACTGGTCCCAGGTATATTAACTGGACTTGTCTCAGGTAAATTAACTGGACTGGTCTCAGGTAAATTAACTGGACTGGTCCCAGGTAAATTAACTGGACTGGTCCCAGGTAAATTAACTGGACTTGTCCCAGGCAAATCAGCTGGACTGGTCCCAGGTATATTAACTGGACTTGTCCCAGGTAAATTAGCTGGACTGGTCCCAGGTATATTAACTGGACTTGTCCCAGGTAAATTAGCTGGACTGGTCCCAGGTATATTAACTGGACTTGTCCCAGGTAAATTAGCTGGACTGGTCCCAGGTATATTAACTGGACTTGTCCCAGGTAAATTAGCTGGACTGGTCCCAGGTATATTAACTGGACTTGTCCCAGGTATATTAACTGGACGGGTGCCAGGTATATTAACTGGACTTGTCCCAGGTATACTAACTGGACTTGTCCCAGGTAAATTAACTGGACTGGTCCCAGGTAAATTAACTGGACTTGTCCTTGGTATATTAACTGGACTGGTGCCAGGTATACTAACTGGACTTGTCCGAGGTATATTAACTGGACTTGTCTCAAGTAAATTAACTGGACTTGTCTCAGGTAAATTAACTGGACTTGTCCCAGGTATATTAACTGGACTGGTCCCAGGTATATTAACTGGACTTGTCCCAGGTAAATTAACTGGACTGGTCCCAGGTAAATTAACTGGACTTGTCCCAGGTATATTAACTGGACTGGTCCCAGGTAACTTAACTGGACTGGTCCCAAGTAAATTAACTGGACTTGTCTCAGGTAAATTAACTGGACTGGTGCCAGGTATATTAACTGGACTTGTCTCAGGTAAACTAACTGGACTTGTCCCAGGTATATTAACTGGACTGGTCCCAGGTATATTAACTGGACTTGTCTCAGGTAAATTAACTGGACTGGTCCCAGGTAACCTAACTGGACTGGTCCCAGGTAAATTAACTGGGCTGGTCCCAGGTAAACTGAACCCGTGTGTGAGTTTGTCCTGCTGAGGTCGTGAAGCAGCGTGTCGATCCAAGGGTCAAGGGTCAAGGTTCAGAGGTTTATCTGTCACTTGTACTTCATGGACAAGCACAATTAGCAGTGAAGTGATTTTTTTTGGCAACTCCAAAACTGTGCAACAAGAGAAATGAACAACAACAATAATAAAATGAGAATAAAATAGAAATACAATTCAATTTAAATAGTTACGAATACCTGGGGAGTGTAATACACACCTGTCCGCTCACTAGCGGACAGGTGTGTATTACACTCCCCAGGTATTCGTAACTATTTAAATCTTAAACCTCTCTTTGCACACCTGTATTATAACAGTGGTGCTGCTCTGGGGAGAGAGGCTGCTCGCTCAAGCTGAGCAGCCTCTCTCCCCCTCTCCCCCCAATGGTACTTGTGCCACTGTAATAATACAGGTGTATTAGTACAGTGGTACTGCTCGCTCTCTCCCCCCTGTATTATTAACTCCAACCTCTCTTTGCACACCTGTATTATTACAGTGTAATAACACAGGTGTGCAAAGAGACCGGATGAGGAGAGGGTAGAGTGTCTGAGGCAGAGGGGTAAAGTGGCAGTAGTATTACAGATGTAAGCGTCATTGTTGTGTTGTGTTACATTGCGTTGCGTTGCGTTGTGTTGTTTTGTGTGTCCTTGTGGTCCGGGGGAGTTTTCTTGAACCGATAGCACACACACACACACACACACACACACATTTGTTTTTCTGTGCTTGTGGCGACCCCTCATTGACTACATTCATTCCCTAACCCTGACCTTACCCATTATAACTACATGCCTAACCTTAACCCTTACCCTAACCTTAACCTTAACCCTTACCCTAACCTTAACCTTATCCAACCTTACCCTAACCTTAACCCTTACCCCTAACCGTACCTTAACCCTTACCCTAACCTTAACCCTTACCCTTACTAACCCTTATCCTAACCTAACCTTAACCCTACCTAACCTTAACCCTTATCCTAACCTAACCCTAACCTTAACCTTAACCCTACCCTAACCTTACCCTTACCCTAACCTTAACCCTTATCCCTAACCTTAACCTTACCCTAACCTTACCCCTTACCCTTACCCCTAACCTAACCTTACCCTAACCTTAACCCTTACCCTTACCCTAACCTTAACCCTTATCCTAACCTTAACCTTACCCTATACCTTACCCTAACCTCAACCCTTACCCTAACCCTTACCCTAACCTTACCCTAACTGTAACCTTATCCTTACCCTAACCGTAACCGTAACCCTTACCCCTAACCTTACCCTAACTGTAACCGTAACCGTAACCTTAACCCTTACCCTAACCTTAACCCTTACCCTAACCTTATCCTAACCTTAACCCTTATCCTAACCTTACTCTTACCCTAACCTTAACACTTACCCTAACCTTAAACCTTACCCTAACCGTAACCCTTACCCTTACCTTACTCTAACCCTAATTCTCATCTTAACCCTAAACCCATGTCCTGACCCTAAATAGACCCTCAAAGAAGCGAGGGACCGGCCAAAATCTCCTCACTTTGCAGAAATGCTCTCACTCAGTCTTATGGTTAATAACTCAAACTGGTCCTCACAAATACAGCTGAACAAGAACACACACACACACACACACACACACACACACACACACACACACACACACACACACACACACACACACACACACACACGGTATACATTATCACACTTTGCATTATGGGAAGAGCCACTCGTACGTCCTCAGCAATAAAAATTAAAACAAACAGTTGAGTGAGAAGGCCCGCGGCCATCAAAACCACGGCATGAAATTGCCGTTCATAGCGGCGCAATTTGCATGACATAATCCCCTGATTACGGCAGAACATGCTTCATTGCTCGTAATTGCAGAGAAGTTGATGATAAAGTGTTATGTTTTATTTCTTTATGCCCACTGCTTTGATTGCATTAGCCGTGTGACGCCAGAGGCAGATACGAAGCTGTGAATGAGCCGCTCCGACTCTTGCTCTGAGCTGTTGTTCTGCTCCTTTTGTTGCCACTGTTGAAGAAGTGATGAAGGAACTTTTCTCCTCCATCTCAAACACCGCACAGAACAACTGACACATTCCCCCGCTCTCCCCCTCTGTCTCCCTCTCTCTCTCGCTGTCTCCCTCTCTCTCTTTCTGTCTCTATCTCTGTCTCTCTGTCTCCCTCTCTCTCTCTGTCTCCCTCTCTCTCTCTTTCTCTCTCTTTCTGTCTCTATCTCTGTCTCCCTCTCTCTATCTTTCTCTCTCTCTCTCTCTCTCTCTCTCTCTCTCTCTCTCTCTCTCTCTCTCTCTCTCTCTCTCTCTCTCTCTGTCTCTCTCTCTCTCTCTCTCTCTCTCTCTCTCTCTCTCTCTCTCTCTCTCTTCTCTCTCTCTCTCTCTCTCTATCTTCTCTCTCTCTCTTCTCTCTCTCTCTCTCTCTCTCTCTCTGTCTCTCTCTCTCTCTGTCTCTGTCTCTCTCTTTCTGTCTCTCTCTCTGTCTCTCTCTTGCTCTCTCTCTCTCTGTCGCTGTCTCCCTCTGTCACTCTGTCTCTGTCTATCCCTGTCTCTCTGTCTCTCTCTTGCTCTCTCTGTCACTGTCTCCCTCTGTCTCTCTTTCTGTCTCTGTCTATCCCTGTCTCTCTGTCTCTCTCTTGCTCTCTCTGTCACTGTCTCCCTCTGTCTCTCTTTCTGTCTCTCTCTTGCGCTCTCTCTCTCTGTCGCTGTCTCCCTCTGTCTCTCTTTCTGTCTCTCTCTTGCGCTCTCTCTCTCTGTCGCTGTCTCCCTCTGTCTCTCTTTCTGTCTCTGTCTCTCCCCCTCTCTCTCCCTCTGTCTCTATTTCTGTCTCTGTCTCTCCCCCTCCTCTCTTGTCTCCCTCTGTCTCTCTTTCTGTCCTTATCTCTCTCTCTGTCTCTCTCTTGCTCTCTCTGTCACTGTCTCCCTCTGTCTCTCTTTCTGTCTCTCTGTCTCTCTCTCTGCTGCGCTGTCTCCCTCTGTCTCTCTGCCCCCCCCTCTCTCTGTCTCCCTCTGTCTCTCTGTCTCCCCCCCCCTCTCCCTGTCTCCCTCTGTCTCTCGGTCTCTCTCTTGCTCTCTCTGTCTCCCTCTCTCGCTCTCTCTCTTTCTGTCTCTGTCTCCCTCTCTCGCTTTCTCTCTGTCTGTCTCTCTCTGTCTCCTCCCTCTCTCTGTCAGTCTGTCCGTCCCTCTCTCTCGCTTACTGTGTGTGTGTGTGTGTGGGCTAGAGCTTGTCTTCATGTTATATTCACTTCACCTGTGACCTATGTGGGACGGCTGAGTGCTCTCACATCTGTGGACACGGCCGTCAACTTCCGGCAACAGTGACTTGATGTGACACTCTCTAACCTCCCCGGACCTCTCCCGCCTCTAGGTGTCGTTACCAAACACCCGCACACGCACGGCGCTCCACTCACCGCTGGGCCTCCTGCTGCAGCTGAGCCAGGTGGTGCAGGCGTCCTCAGCGCGCGCTCTCCTGCTTGCGCTGGTCCTTCCACGACTTCGAGGCCACGTTGCGAAGGCGAACTCCCTGTGCTTGAGCTCCTTCAGCCTCTTCAGAGGGAGGAGAGAGAGAGGGAGAGAGAGAGAAAGCGGCGGAGGAGGACATGAACGAGGTAGAGAAAGAAGAGAAGAGAGAGAGAGAGACAGGGGGAGAGAGAGAGGCGGTGGTAACAAGATGATAGGAGAGAGAGGGGGGTGGGGGTTGAGTGAGGGAGAAGATGAAGAGGGAGGGGGAACAGATGAGGGATGAGCGAGAGAGGTAGAGCGTGAGGAACGGTGACAGTGAAGGAGAGAGAGAGACGAGAGAGAGAGAGAAGAGGGAGAGAGAGAGAGGGACAAAGTGACAAAGATAAAGACAGAGACAGAGTGACAAAGAAGAGAGTGACGGAGAAAGAGAGAAAGATATTTATACATTTAGAGAGAGATGATGTGACAGAGCGAGAGAGATGCACAGTGACAGAGGGAGAGAGAATGATACGAAGTGACAAAGAGATAAAGATAGAGAGAGAGAGAGAGAGAGAGAGAGAGAGAGAGAGAGAGAGAGAGAGAGAGAGAGAGAGAGAGAGACAGAAGGAGAGAGACAGAAGGAGAGAGACAGAAGGAGAGAGACAGAAGGAGAGAGAAAAGGAGAGATTAGCTTTAGGCAGCTCACTACTGGCAGCTGTCCTGCAGCCTGCACACGTCGGTCGGTGTTGCGCGTGCTGACGCGCCCGTCCAATCAGCTGGGCTGAGGAGCAGTCGAACCCGGATGCGGAGCTGCGGAGGAGCGGGTTAATGACCGCGCCCCGGCTTGCACGTCTCCGTCTGGGCCCTCTGCCGCGAGCCCGGTCTCACCAGTCCGCGCACAAATAGCACGACGTTACACGTTCACGCTGCGTGCTTATGCGTACGCCAAAATCAAGTTGTGCGTGCAGATGATGCGCCAGTCCTTTCCGTTAACTCCTGTGGCGCGCCGATGCGGCCCCAATACCACGCATCACCTTGAACGGTCGTGACGTCACCAGCGAGGCTCAGTTCGCCCAGTTCACCTGACGCGCGGACCTCCACCAGCAGGTAAGCAGGGGGGACCATCTTTTCCGTAATTACATCATGGTATTAACGGTAGTATTTCAGTTATTTTATTAACCCTGACCCTGACCCTGATCCTGACCCTGATCCTAACTCTGATCCTGACCCTGACCCTGATCCTGACCCTGACCCTGATCCTGACCCTGACCCTGATCCTGACCCTGACCCTGATCCTAACCCTGACCCCTAACCCTGGGATGTGGATGCCCGCGCTTCTTGTGAAATGGGCGAACTGAGCCTCGCTGGTGACGTCATGATCGTGCAAGGTGATGCGCGGTGTTTGGACGCATCAGCTCTCCACAGAAGTTGAGGGACCGGCGTATCAGCTGCACGCAAAGCTGGATTTTGGCGCATGCGTAGCACGCAAAGTGTAGCATCGCGTTGTCTGCGCGCAGACCTGGTGAGACCTTACCGCAGGAAGCCTTTCTGAAGGGGCGCCCCGAACGGGGTTTTCAAGGAACCTCGGCTCTAATGGCTGTGAGTGCCGAGCCGCAGCGGACCAGACGAGTTGATTTGTTGACATGGAAATTGCCCGTCGCCACGTGCCGCTGATGAGTGGGAAAACAACTAATCAGAGGAGACGTGTCAATGGCTGGTGATGTCACTGAGGGGAATATTGTTCCGGTCTTCGTGTGTGTGTGTGTGTGTGTGGGTGTGCATGGGTGCGTGTGTGCTGTATTCCTGTACACACACGTACGTGCGCACAAAAACACACACGGAAACGCGCACGCGCACGCGCGCACTCACATAGACACACCTGTCTGTTCGAGACGAAACAACTCTTCCTGCAGTTCTCTCTGTCAAGTGAGGCGTGCACACGTCTCTCTCCCTCCCTCCCCTCGCTCTCTCTCTCTCCCCCCCTCCCTTCTCTCTCTCTCTCTCTCTCTTGCTCTCTCTCCTTTCTCCGTGTGTGTGTGCGTGCGTGCGTGTGTGAGTATGTCTATGTCTAAAACCATCTGTCTGTAGCCGTGGGTGCTCCAGTCCTCACAGGAAAACAATGATTCATGCCTCCCTTTCTCCGCTTTCCTTTTTTGGGACACACTTTAATCCTTCCTTTATCCATGTTTGGCAGGTGTGTGCGTGCGGTGCACGCTCTTACGCACGCGCGCGCGCGCGCACGAAAGAGGAACCGAGAAATTTGGGAATAGCTGCATTAGTAGTGTGCATCAGCCTGCCTCCTATCTTTCCTCTGATCCTCCCCTCTCCCGCTTTTGCAGGGCGCTTTAGCCTCCTCAATGCGCGCGTTTCCACCCCCTGGTTTGAATCCAGGAGTGTTTGTCCTCCTTTTTGTGCGTGTGTACATCTATAGAAGGATCTGCTGCAGGTTCGGCTGAGACAAGGTTACACCACTTGGATTTCTGGTTTGTTGTTGCTTTTCGATCCAGCAAATACCTCTTTCACTTATCCTTATCGCACACGTACACACGCGCACGCGCATGCGCAGACACACAAAGGCACACGTTCACGCATCAGATTAGCTTCGCAGACATCAAATCTATTTATGCTCGCTCTCTCTCAGACACAGATGCCATGCAGGAGCTGACAGTCGTCAGGTTAATCTCTGCTGAGTCTTACACAAGCGGGTGTCTTTTTACATTATCGTTGGATGCCAAACATCCCCACTGTCAGCTCGCGCGGAGACCGCTTTAAGAGGATTCTGACGGAGCGGCACTTTGCGGGGTTTGTTTCGCTCGAGTGCACGATGTTAGCGCATATAGATAGGTAAGGCGCGCGTGCGCCCCACGCGCGTGCGTACGCATGTCTGCTGGCGTACTATAAGGAATTGTTGAGGGTGCTTTGATGCCAAACTCGTTCTGCAGGAAATATTAATCGCACTCATGCAGACCGGCATACATAATGAAGCGGTCCTGGACCAAAGCAGACGCGGCAGTAACGGCGGAAAAAAAAAGATCAAATTGGGACGATACCAGAATTTATCTACTCCGGCTGTCCATGCAGAGGGAGAGCGAGAGAGAGAGGAGAGGAGGCGAGGGGAGAGAGAGCGAGGAAGAGAGAGAGAGAGAGCGAGGGAGGGAGGGAGAGAGCGAGGAAGAGAGGGAGAGAGAGAGAGGAGAGAGAGAGAGGAGAAAGAGGAGAGAGAGAGAGCGAGGAAGAGAGGGGAGAGCGAGAGAGAGAGAGAGAGAGAGAGAGAGAGAGAGAGAGGAGAGGGAGGGAGAGAGCGAGAGAGAGAGAGAGGGAGGGAGGGATGAGAGCGAGGAAGAGGGAGAGAGAGAGGGAGAAAGAGCGAGAGGGAGGGACGAGAGCGAGGAAGAGAGGGAGAGAGAGAGAGAGGGAGGAGAAGAGAGATGGAGAGGAGGAGAGCGAGGAAGAGAGAGAGAGAGAGAGAGAGCGAGGGAGGGAGGGAGAGAGAGGAGAAGAGCGAGGGGGGAGGGAGAGAGCGAGGAAGAGAGAGGGGGGGGAGGGGCTATAGTAGCACCATGGACCGCTCCAAGCCCATGCCTGTTCTCTGGTTGTGTCCGAAATCGAGTGTATCTGATATCCTCACCGTGTTGGTGTTGTTCACATGACGTCATAATTAATGTTGCTCCAGCACCATCATTGCAATGGACCAGTCACGCTGTTGTGCCTTCGAGACCCGGGGGGGGGGGGGTAAGGTTGTGGGTTAGCCCTGAGTTAGCTATAGCTTAAGGTTAGCTATTGGTTCGGGTTAGGTTGAGGTCTAGGTTATGTTAGGTTAGCTTGATATTTTTCTGGTCCCCCCCCCCCCGTGCTGCCAAGGCATGACGTCACAACAACATGACTGATCCGTTCCGGCGACGGTCCCTGGAGCAACATTAATTATGGTGTCGTGGCCTCAACACCAACACGGCGATATCAGCTCGTGCCCAAAATCGCATACTGCCATAGTACTTAGTACACCAAAGTAGTGCTTTAGTATATCTGAAACCACAGTGGGAATTAAATAGCATTCAGAAAATATTTATCCCACAATGCATTGCTGCATCACAACAATGACCAACAACGATGCAGGGTGACGCAAAACCAACCGACAGAATGACGAAACATTTACATGTAAGGAGTGCTTTTCACTATGCTAAGCAGACAGTCGTTGAAATCCAAATTTATTTTTATGCTTTAAAAATAGACACGGGTCACCAAAAAAAGGTCGCTACGCACTAAAACATGGCATAAACGGGGGTGAAGTATGCATATGCATGTTTATAATAAGTAGTAAGAGCTGTGTCCCACATTCCCGGCACAAAGTCAAACACGTTTTCGGTGGGTGTTGGACTCCGGCAAGGTTGTCCCCTTGTCTCCGATTGTGTTTGTGATAGTCATGGACAGGACCTCGAGGCGCAGCCAAGGCGAGGAGTGTGTCCCCTTTTGGGAACCTCCGAACTGCATCTCTGCTCTTCTGCGGATGATGTGGTTTTGTTGGCTTCTCATCAGAACGTGACCTCCAGCGCGCACTGGGACGGTTTGCAGCTGAGTGTGAAATGGCCCGGATGAGAGTCGGCACCTCCAAGTCTGAGGCCATGGTTCTCCACCGGGAAATGGTGGGTTGCTCCTCTGGGTTGGGGATGAGTTGTTGCCTCAAGTAAAGGAGTTCGAGTATCTCGGGGTCTTGTTCACGAGTGAGGGTAGGGTGGAGCGGGGAGATTGACAGGCGGATTGGTGCAGCATCAGCAGTAATGTGGTCGTTGTACTGGACCATTGTGGTGAAGAAGGAGCTGAACCGGAAGGCAAAGCTCTCAATTTACCTGTCAATCTTCGTTCCAACCCTCACCTATGGTCATGAGCTTTGGGTAGTGACCGAAAGGGTGAGATCACGGATACAAGCGGGCTGACATGAGTTTCCTCCGTAGGGTGTCTGGGCTCAGCCTTATAGGGTGAGGAGCTCAGACATCTGGAGGGAGCTCGGAGTAGAACCGCTGCTCCTTCGCGCCGAAGGAGCAAGTTGAGGTGGTTCGGGCATCTGATTAGGGATGCCTCCTGGGCGCCTTCCTTTCCAGGCACGGCCAACTGGGAGGAGACCCCGGGGTAGACCCAGAACTCGCTGGAGGGACTACATGTCCAGTCTGGCCTGGGAACACCTTGGGATCCCCCAGAGGAGCTGGAGGGCGTTGCTGGGGAGAGGGAGGTCTGGAGTGCCCTACTTAGCTTGAATGCATGTTTATAATAACAATAACAGTGTTCTAACTAAAGTGAAAGGAGTATCTATCTATCTATGTACGTATCTATCTATCTGTCTGTCTGTCTCCTGTCTGTCTGTCTGTCTGTCTGTCTGTCTGTCTGCAACCCTTCATCAGATCGACACTAGCTGGCGGGTTGCGTCGTGGGTCTGGGACAATTCATGTTTGTTCATGCTGCCACCCGTCCCTTGAAATACGGACTCGTCCTGTACTTCAGCAGGAAACGATGCGTTCCTTGCTGAACTGATACGGAGTGTGATTTGTTCCGTATTCTCCGGGGCAGGCCCCAAGTCCAACCAACCACAGAAGTGTGTCCATATTTCTTCCTTCTCCATCACCTGAAACCTGCGGTGGTTTGCCAGGGAGTTTCCCCGGAGTACCAGGGCCACATGTGCCCAAGTTCTACAACTACGTTTATTATTAAATCAAATAATATAATTTTGTCAAGAAATAAGAGTACATTGCACATTTGTACAACAGTATATGGTTCATGTTCATTGACTGCATGGTGTGTGTTGTGTGTTTGCCAGTAAAGCTCTTAACTGAGACGTGACGTAGCTACATTGTGTATGACTGACAGGTCTACTGAGCCGTACTGTATGTTTCCCTTTACATGATCCTTTAGAGCCTGCCACATTCTCAACTAGCACCACGTCTGTGTGCATCCGTGAGGTGGGGTGGTGGGGTCCAGGGGGGGGTGGGACAGGTTTAATGTCCCTTATTGGGTTCCGTGTATCTTATTTGTCCTAGCTAGAGGAGACAACCCTCCTGACGGGCTGCCAGAAGTCTCTGTGGCTCCGTCTGTTGCTCTGGCCTGCGTGCGGGGCGACCAGACGCCAACAAACCACATGCGGGACAAAAGGTGGTGTTTGTGAGGGACAATGATGGGACACGTATGGACATGACCTGTACTTTGATATGGAAGCCACATGATACTGATACTGTCATGATACTGATATCTTTTTTTTTTCATATTTGGCATCGAGGTAATCCAAAAGTAACGAAAAGTAACCAGATTACTTTAATACTGTGATACTTACAATAAGTTTACTGAATACATTTTTTTCAACAAGTAATTTGCAATTGTAACAGAACAAACTTATAAATGGTAAATGGACTGCCAAGTGCTCTACAGTGTGTGCCTCACATTCACCCCTTCACACACATTCACACACACTGCCATGCAAGACGCCAACTTGCTCATCAGGAGCAGTTAGGGGGGTTCAGTGTCTTGCTCATGGCATTTCGACACGCTCTCTGGAGGAGCCGGGGATCGAATCGGCGACCTTCCAATTACTAGACGACCCGCTCTACCTCCTGAGCCATGCCGCCCTATTATGAAGTAACCCTCCCCGCCCTGCTCCCCAACGCCGAGGAAGGAGGGGATACATATGAGCAGGGAGCCATGGGACGTCAGGGATCAGGAGCATTTAGTTGTCATTTCATTCCATGCACCTGCGCACAGGAAATGAAACGAATGTCTGGAGTCCCCGCAGCCCAGAGCAGTGCAACACACAAGACAAAAACACATATCCAAACTACAAGAACACACATATCTACAAAAGAAGCTACAAAACACACACTATAGCCAACATATATATATATATATATATATAAAAAGAGATTCACTGTCCAAGAGAGCGAACGCCAGGATGACTGTCTGAGCTGCGGTCTGCATGAGCTAGCAGTTGGCTTAGCCTGCCCCGCTTCCACATCCTGTCAGACCACCCCTCGGTGTTGTTGGAACTACCAGTCTGCATGGCTAGCAGTTAGTTTAGCCTGCCCCGCTTCACGTCCTGTCAGACCACCCTCGGTGTTGTTGGAACTACCGGTCTGCATGGACTAGCAGTTAGCTTAGCCTGCCCCACTTCCACTGTCCTGTCAGACCACCCTCGGTGTTGTTGGAACTACCGGTCTGCATGGACTAGCAGTTAGCTTAGCCTGCCCCACTTCCGCGTCCTGTCAGACCACCCTCGGTGTTGTTGGAACTACCGGTCTGCATGGACTAGCAGTTAGCTTAGCTGCCCCACTTCCACGTCCTGTCAGACCACCCTCGGTGTTGTTGGAACTACCGGTCTGCATGGACTAGCAGTTAGCTTAGCCTGCCCCCCGCTTCCGCGTCCTGTCAGACCGCCCTCGGTGTTTCCTTCACGAGGAACAGCTCCAGGCAGGGCCGTGGTTCCTGGGCCCACCGGAGCACAGCACCAGACCAGGCTCCCTTAGCCAATCCAATGGCAGATCTCCCAACAAGACGCCTTCGACACACCTCCCCGCACTCCACACGACGACGACGCCAAAAAACACAGTCAAGGCCAGGCGAGGCCGCCGCCAGACCGCCCTCGGGCTCATCGGAACTGCCGGTCTGCATGAGTTAGCAGTTAGCTTAGCCTGCCCCGCTTCCGCGTCCTGTCAGACCGCACCCTCGGCGTTTCCTCTTCTGACGCAGCTCCAGGCAGGGCCGTGGTCCCTGGGCCCGCAGGATGCAGCAGACCACGCTCTCCCAGCCGATCCAGCTCAGCTCACCCAGCCATCAAACCAAGACAAAACAAACTGAGATGCAGACGTGGACAAAGACGCTGCATGGACGGTACTGGGTGAGGCCGCAGCAAACGTGAATTCGCGCCGCCATCTTCCCACACACGTGTGTGTGTGTGTGTGTGTGTGTGTGTGTGTGTGTGTGTGTGTGATGGAGGGGTTTGCATGCCCACAGGGTGCTTGGTCTTGTATTTAAGGGCAGTGGGACGCTTCTGGACCGGCGTGTTTGTGTAACCAAGTAATGCTGATGAAGAGCGGCGTCCAGACGTGTTCATGAGCCTGAATGGAAGACGCGGAGCGGAGACGGTGAACGATAGCAGCCGCCATCAACACACGCCATCTCCAGCTCCCATCGCCTCGGCTGTCTGTTCTGGAGGCGGTGTCGTGGCGTGTGCGTGGTGTGTGTGCGTGTGTGCGTGTCGCTGTATTGCCTGGTGGCTGCAGTCAGCACAGTTTGTGCGGCAGCTGTTTCAGAGCACCTCTGGCGAAGAGAAAACATTAACACTGGCTGCAGTTGCTGCAGCTCGTTGCGGGGAACAGCGACGGCAAGGCGGAGGGCTCCTTTAATGCGTATTTCATGTTGCCCTGCGTGGATGTTAGAGGAGGAGGAGGGGGGGGACAGTTCGGCTCGCCCGAGAGATATGTTTGTGGACGAGCGTGCGCGTGGGCAGTGCGCGTGCACGTCTTTGTTTCCTCACACGTGAGGGCAGTGTGGGTGTATGTGTTGTTTGGCGTTTGTGTGTCTCTGCAAGTTTTGGCGCATGTGTGTAAAACGTGTGTGTGTGTGTGTGTGTACACGGGGGGGTATATTATCTTTTGTGCCATGTGTAATGTGTTATGTGTGTGTGTTATGCATGTGTGTGTATTATGCGTGTGTGTCTGTGTTATGCACGTGTGTGTGTGTATTATGCATGTGTGTATGTGTGTGTGTTTGTGTTATGCACGTGTGTGTGTATTATGCGTGTGTGTATGTGTGTGTGTGTTTGTGTTATGCACGTGTGTGTGTATTATACATGTGTGTGTGTTTGTGTTATGCATGTGTGTGTGTGTTATGCATGTGTGTGTATTATGCGTGTGTGTCTGTGTTATGCACGTGTGTGTATGTGTTTGTGTTATGCACGCGTGTGTGTATTATGCATGTGTGTGCATGTGTGTGTGTGTTTGTGTTATGCATTATGTGTGTGTGTTATGCATGTGTGTGTATTATGCTGTGTGTGTCTGTGTTATGCACGTGTGTGTGTATTATGCTGTGTGTGTGTGTATGTGTGTGTCTGTGTTATGCACGTGTGTGTATTATAGCATGTGCGTGTATGTGTGTGTGTGTATGTGTGTGCGTGTGTTTGTGTTATGCATGTGTGTGTGTGTGTATATGCATTGTGTGTGTATGTGTGTGTGTGTTTGTGTTATGCATGTGTGTGTGTATTATGCATGTGTGTGTGTTATGCATGTGTGTGTGTATGCATGTGTGTGTTATTATGTATGTGTGTGTATTATGCGTGTGTGTGTGTGTGTGTGCGCGTGTGTGTGTTGTCATCACTAGCGTCAGTGGTGGGTCGAGTGAGCCGGGCCTTGTTAGACCGGGTTAGACAG
>NC_079219.1:54389291-54410086 GCF_029633865.1 Lampris incognitus
AGTTTTTCAGTGCACGCGCTTGAGCGTGTGCGCATGTGCGCCCGTGTGCACTTGTGTATGAATGTGTGCTTTTATACGTGTTTGGATACGTTTCTGCATGAGCATGCTTGTGTGTGTGTGCGTGTGCATGTGTGTGTGTTTGTGTTCACACGTGCGTGTGCCTTGTTTGTTCGCATTTGTGTGTGTGTGTGTGTGTGGTGTGTGTGTGTGTGTGTGTGTGTTTGTTTGTGTGCTTGTGTCCACTCCGGTGCAAATGGACTGTGCCACCTGTGCGTGTGCGCGCACGGGTGTCTGCGTGTGTGTGTCCGTGTGTGTGCATGCATGTGTGTGCGTGTGTGTGCACGTGTGTCTGTGTCCGTGTGTGTGCGTGCATGCATGTGTGTGTGCGTGTGTGTGTGTGCACATGTGCATGAGTGTTTTCTTGTACACGTGTGTTCGGGTGTGTTTCTGTGTCAGCGTGTGTGTTTTTGTGTTTATCCGTTTGTTTGTGTTTGTTCAAGTGTGCATGTGTCTCGTTCATGACTGTGTGTGTGTGTGTGTGTGTGTGTGTGTGTGTGTGTGTGTGTGTGTGTGTGTGTGTGTGTGTGTCCACTCTAGTTCAGATGAACGGTACAACAGGGCGCAGCGTGAGTGAGTGATGTGAGTGAGTGACGTGTTGCCTGGCAGATAAGGCTATGCGGGCCTGTAAGCTTGATGCGGCTCAGCTCAGAGGAAACTGTTCATTTCATCACCACCACCACCCAGATGAGTGACACACGCACACACACACACACACACACACACACACACACACACACACACACACACACACACCCTCATAGTTGGTGTGTGATGAGCATCGGTCCAGCGTCTCTCACAGCTTTGCTGCGCTGCGCTGCGCTGAGAGATGGTGCAGCAGTTAAGACCCCCATGCGAGCCAAGGACTGAATTCCCGCCAGGAACTTCTCCCCCTCTCTTCCCTTCCATCTCTTTGCTCTTCTTGCCTTTCTTTCTTGACTTGTGTCTTAGTTGCTCTCTCTCTCTCTCTCGCTGTCTCGCTGTCTGCCTCCCCCTCCCTCCCTCCCTCCACCCGGCCGTGTGTATGGCTGCATTAGTATGTATGGCTGTGTTGCTCGGGGTTTAGAGGTTTATGTCTCCTAATAGACAGAGATTTGTACTGTCACACCAGCACCCACATACAGCTTAAAGAGAGAGACAGAGAGGAGCGGGGGAGGGAGGGGGGTAGAATATTCAGCGAGACACACGGAGAAGGTAGGAGAGAGAGAGAGAGACAGAGAGAGAGAATGGGAGCGAGCGAGCGAGCGAGAGAGAGAGAGATGAAGAAGGAGAGAGAGGAGGAGAGAGAGAGGGAGAAGAAGAAGAAGGGGGACGAGAAGAAGGAGAGAGGGAGAGAGAAGGGGAGATAGAAGAAGGGGGGAGAGAGAAGGAGAGCGAGAGAGAGAAGAAGGGGAGAGAGAGGAGGAGAGAGAGAGAGAAGAAGGGGAGAGAGAGGAGGAGAGAGAGGGGTGATTTAGAATATTCAGAGAGACACACGGAGAAGGTAGGAGAGCGCGAGAGCGGGAGGGAGAGAGCGAGAGGGAGGGGGGGAGAGGGAGGGAGGCAGTTGAAACGTTTGTTCACGTTTCTGTCTCCTCCCTGAGAAAAGGGATCCAGATCTGTTTATATTCACATCATAAAGCATTCATCTCTCCTCTGCCACGTTCTCTATCCTCCCCTTCTTCCTCCCCTTCTTCCTCCCCTTCCTTTCTCTCACCCTCTCTTGCTCTTTCAGTCTCTGCCTCGGTGTGATTGGATTAAGTCCAAAGAAACAGATTTCAGAGTGAGGAGACGAGGGAAGGATGAGGGCTTATTAAGCGTGTGAGAGGTGAGATGACATTAAGCTGTGGGGAATGAGATCGAAGATGTGTGCGCGTGCGAGTGCGAGCGCGCGCGCGCGAAACAGCGTTGTATTTATCCTTGCACAAGGTAGGCTGGGCGGAGGGAGGATGTGAGGCGTTTAGCTGTGGAGCACTTTAATCAAGGAGCGAGCAATCTTGCATGACCCGCTCTGTCATCCATTATTGATGCCTGCCTCCGCCAGGCTGATGAATCATTAAGCCACTCGTCAGGCCTGGGAATTCTGCCTCCTTCTCGGCCGATGACACTCATTTACATAAATCACACGCTGCTATTTATCGCACGCGTGTGCACACTCGCGCAGACCACGCGCACGCACACACATTCCATCACATTCACAAGCGTTAACGCGCATATCAGCGTCGCCACGCGCACAACTAATGACGCACACGCACGCACGCACGCACACATTTACTAGCGTTGCACGGTTTGCCATTTTATAAATAAGTTTTTACTAAAGCACACGTGCGTTCCCTAACGACGCGGAGGGGGAGGGGGAGGGGAGGAGGGGAGGGGGAGGAAGGGGGGGAGAGGTAGAAAGGAGAGATGTTAGAGAGTTTGCAGCGACTCTGTTTACTTCTTGCCTCTGGGCTTTGCAACAGAGGAAGAGTTGAGGGTCTCAGGGAAACTGAGGAATACCTGCGACTGGCAAACACACACACACACACACACACACACACACACTCTGCAGACAAACACCACACACACACACACACACACACACTCTGCACACAAATATGCCCACACACACACACACACACACACTCTGCAGACACACACCACACACACACACACACACACACTCTGCACACAAATATGCCCACACACACACACACACACTCTGCACACAAATATGCCCACACACACACACACACACACACTCTGCACACAAATATGTCCACACGCACACACACGCACTCTGCCCACACATATGCACGCATGCATGCATGCACGAACTCACACACACACGCACCCACTCGCTCTCTTTCACACACACGCACCCTTGCATGCACGCACACACACGCACGCATACACACGCACCCACTCGCTCTCTCTCTCGCACACACACTCTCTCACACGCGCGCACACGCACACAAATGCACACACACACACATGCATGCATGTATGCACGCACGCACACATGCACACACACGCACCCTCTCTCTCTCTCTCTCAAACACACACACACACACACACTCTGCCCACACGTTCACACATTTTTTTTCATCCTTGCAAGGCCCTCTCCGCACCACCACCTTTCTCACTACACTCACCCCCAATCCCCTCCACCAACCACCACCCCCCCACCTCTCTCTATGCCTCCTCACCTGCTGATTCCAATTCTTTTCATTCAGCGTTGTGTTGTATCTTGTACTGCAGGGTAAGAACATACCTCACAGCAATGGTAAGGAGTCCCCACAGTGCACGCACACACACACACACACACACACACACACACACACACACACACACACACACACACACACACACACACACACACACACACAGACACACACAGAGGTTAGCTGCATCTTGCCCATTTGGAGGAGGTAGCCGGGCGCTGGGGGCGGGTAGCTGGAGGCTGCTTATGGGCTGCTGTGTTTCTGCCATGTTGGCTGAGCACGGAACATTTCAGCGCGGCGCTAAGCCGTCCGGCCGGCCGGCTGCCTGCCTGCCTGCCTGCCTGCCTGCCTGCCTGCCTGCCTGCCTGCCCGCCTGCCTGCCCGCCTGCCTGGCATCGACAATCTGCTAAACACCGGATCGCTGTACCTCGTGATAATTCGCCGAGTTGTGCGCTACATACTTTCTGATGCAAGGGGGAGAGGCTGGTTGAAAGGGAGCGGCATGAATTATTGGTGTCTGTGTCGTGTGTTGCCCTGCCGGCGGAGATAAGTCTGATATAATGTGATGTACTGTTACTGATGCGTGACCGAACTCCGCTCTATTCCCCCGTCCCGGTCGCTCCCATCTGCTGTGATGCATAAACATGAGAACACACCAGGGCGGACACACTTTTGAGCGTACACAATGTTATTATAATACTACACGCTGGCTCGTCGCTCTCGCTCTGCTGCCCCGTCTATCTCCTTCTCGCTGCACGTGCGTGTGTGTCTGTGTGTGTGTGTGTGGGTGTGTGTGTGTGCATAGATATTCCCCCCCACCGTACACACATATATGGTAATAGGTCAGTTAAACTCCCCGCATCTCCCTTGACTCCAGCATCGACCTTTCCTCCCAACGACATTTCCCCAAGGGGGGGGTCTGTCGGAGGTCAAAGGTCAGAGGTGGAAGATGAAGGCAGCAGAAAGATAAAAGCCGTTGCAGAGACGCTAAACAACATCGTCAACATGTAAGCGGGGTGTATATAATTTGCAGCACTTGGCTCAGCAGGGAATTGTATTATGTGGTTGATTTGCACATTTAGCCATTTTACCAATAGAGATCGATAGAGACCAATAGAGATCGATACAGATCAATAGAGACCAATAGAGATCAATAGAGATCAATAGAGATCAATACAGATCAATAGAGATCAATAGAGCTCAATAGAGACCACCCAGGTGGGGGCTGCACATTGGCGGTGGGTGAGGTGGGTTGCCCCCTTCGGTGTGACGCGCTTTGGGTGTCTAGAAAAGTAACGATGATGATGATGATGATGATGATGATGATGAAGAGATCTATACATTGCACATACATTTGATACTTTGCCAGGGCTTTGTGGAAAGTTCCGGTAGAAACGCAAAGCCTCCCCCCCCCTCTTTACACCAAAATTGTGCCCTTTATCAGCAACTGCCACGATGCACCAGGTTTATGCTCCACGCAGCGTCTGACGTCATCACGCCTCTTGCGTCGAGCTCGTCGCGCATGCGCCGTCTGCCGAGACCCGCGCCGGAGTCTCATTGGGTTTGCAAACGACCACGGATAACGAGACTAGCGTTAGCCCGTGGCTAACGGGTCGGACCCTGTAGTCGACTGGTTAACGTAGGGTTCGCGTCCCGGCTGCCACGCCCCCCCCCCAATACGCTACAGTACCACACGTTACGCACACGTTACGCACGCCTTTATTTCTCATCTTTTTGTTCCGTCTCGGGGTGAAATTTGTCAAATCTGTCAAATCGTGATTTCTGCACAAACTGTGCACGCGCCGCACGCGCTCGCCAACCTTGGCCCCCTTTGTCTCGAAAAAGAAGGAATCCGGGGGGAAAGCCCTGTTTGCGCCCTTAATCCAAGATTCACTCGCCAGTCTTATTCTCTCATCCAGCACACCGTTGCTGCGCCCTCCGGGGTGGAGCTTGAGGGTGAGGGTACTTCTGCAGCCACCTGTGCAGGTGCAGCAGCAGCGGCAGCAGCAGCATCAGCGGGCTACCCGAGCCACTCGCGGCACTGCGCAACACTTGATCCGCACCAATGGCTGTATAGCGCAGCAGCGGAGCCGAGGCTCCTTCACACGCGTTCAGACTCCTTCGCCACTTTGATCCATAAATGCAAAGCGCCCGCTCGACTTAGTTTAGTCGCAGTCATTTATTCAAATCGGCCTCGCGCACGGGGAAAGTAAAAAAAAAAAAAAAACCCAAAAATGATCAGAAGATCAAGCCGAGGATGAAATGCGAGCCGCTTTATTCCGAGGGAGGGAGGGAGGGAGGCCCGGGGAGGGAGGCCCGGGGAGGGAGTGCGCCGCTAGCCCCGGCAGCGTCTGTCTGGGCCAGCAGCGCCGAGTCGGAGCTGCGGGTTCACAGCTTCTCCTGCAGTGACTCCTCTCTCCTGCAGAACAGAGAGATAATTAATTTGTCTGAGCCGCTTTTAACCCCGGCCCGCATATCAGCGGAGGGGGGGGGTGGTGGTGGTGGTGGTGGTGGTGCGTGCAGGCACACGGTTGTGAGCGCATGTAGCGAGCGAGCGAGCGCGCGCACACACGCGCGCACACGGCATACTTGCAAAAGTACACGCACAGGAAGTTAATGGAGGTATAATTACAAGCCTGCGTCTGCTGTGCAATGAAAGACTGACTCCAGGTAGCGCGGCGGAGGAACAGCCGGAGAGAGGGGGAGGTGGGGTGGGGGGTGGGGTGTTGGGGGGGGTTATAAAATAAATCTCTAGACCTCATTGGTTTTGGTTCGTTCAAATAAAGAGCACTCTTTCTTTTTTCCCCCTCCCGTCTTCCCTTCAAGGAATTTTCAGAGATATTGCTGCCACACTATTACTCCAGTCTTCACCCCCACACATACATCTAAACACAAATACTACACACACACGCACGCACGCACGCGCACGCGCACGCACGCACTCAAAGACTCAAAGGCCTAAACAACTGAACATTTGACCTCTTAAAAAATGAATGGGCTGAAGAGATGAGAGACAGAAAGCAATAGGAGAGGAAGATGAGAGGGGAACCGTGGAGAGGGGGATGATAGCAACGGTATTGGATAGAGAGATGGATCAGCGGAGAGATGGGAGTGGATGGCAAATGGAATTCATGATAGCAAAGAGACAGAGGCAAGAAGAGAGCGAGAGAGGGGGGAGAGAGACAGAGAGAGAGAGAGAGAGATAGAGATAGAAAGTGAGACAGAGAGACAGAGAGAATGAGAGAGACAGAGAAAGAGGGTGAGACAGAGATAGAGAGAGACAGAGAAAGAGGGTGAGACAGAGATAGAGAGAGAGAGACAGCGGGTGAGAGAGAGAGACAGCGGGTGAGAGAGAGAGAGAGGGTGAGACAGAGAGACAGAGAGAGAGAGGATGCCCACGTGTCCAGGTAGAGAGAGAGGGTGAGACAGAGAGACAGAGAAAGAGGGTGAGACAGAGATAGAGAGAGAGAGACAGCGGGTGAGAGAGAGAGAGGGTGAGACAGAGAGACAGAGAGAGAGAGGATGCCCACGTGTCCAGATAGAGAGAGAGGGTGAGACAGAGAGACAGAGAAAGAGGGTGAGACAGAGATAGAGAGAGAGAGACAGCGGGTGAGAGAGAGAGAGAGAGGGTGAGACAGAGAGACAGGGAGAGAGAGGATGCCCCCGTGTCTAGATAGAGAGAGAGGGTGAGACAGAGAGACAGAGAAAGAGGGTGAGACAGAGATAGAGAGAGAGAGACAGCGGGTGAGAGAGAGAGAGGGTGAGACAGAGAGACAGAGAGAGAGAGAGAGGATGCCCACGTGTCCAGGTAGAGAGAGAGGGTGAGACAGAGAGACAGAGAAAGAGGGTGAGACAGAGACAGAGAGACAGAGAAAGAGGGTGAGACAGAGACAGAGAGAGAGAGACGTCGGGTGAGAGAGAGAAAGGGTTTTGGTTTTTTTTAACATCAAAGTCATTGTTGTTGTTATTATTATAATCATCATTGTGTTGTGTTGTGTTGTTGTTTTACATGCTTTGGCAATATGTACACAAACGTATGTCATGCCAATAAAGCAAACATTGAATTGAATTGAATTGAATTGTGAGAGAAAGGTGGGGGATGGGTGGGAGACAGACACAGAGAGAGCGACAGAGAGAGACAGAGACAGAGATAGAGAGAGGGGGGGGCGACAGAGAGAGAGACGGGGTGGTGGGGGGGAGGAGACAGAGAGACACCTATACGCCTAAAAACATGTTTGATATTTTCAGTGCTGCTCAGTTCACTTGTCGAGTCGGTTCGGCTGGTTCGGAGTGGGTCTGCTGACCCCATCAAGCCGCCACATTATCCTTGCTGGAGGTGTTCGGGCCCTGCTGAGCCTGCAGGCTGCATTTCAGGTCTAATTTTCATGATATTGTAGCGTGAATTCGGGGAGCAGGCGGGAATCGACCCTGGTTTTCCCCTGCACCACGGGCGACTGCCCTGACCAGTCAACTGAAGGGTCCGACCCGTTAGCCAAGGGTTAGCGAGTCCACACGTCCCTGGTCGTACACCGTTACACTGTTTTCATGATTGCAAGTGTGGGGCTTCACAAGTTAACGTGTGCTTGAGCCTACACACGGAGATGTTCATCCATCCGAATGAATTCTGTCTGACTGAAGACCTGATCCGAACTGTGGAAATGTACTCCGAATGAGGCGACCCGCTCAGAGTATCCATTCATATGTGGAGTATATGTAGTCCGAACTAGTGGCATTTAGCATGAAGTCACCATAATGAGTCCTGTCAATCCAGAAGTAGAAAAACCCGATATCAAACTACGTCTTTATGCATGCTCAATAATCCAGCTAAAACAAAAATAAAATCACAGAAGGTTGAGTCAGTTCATCTGGGCACGTTTACTGAGAGAAACGTTTCATCACTCATCTAAGTGACCTCTTCAGGCTAAACTGACTGCAGGTGTCCCCACCCTTATAAACTATACAGTGGCATAACGACCGAACCCGGCAATCGGCTTCATATGCAAATTATCGTGATCACTGACTAGAGTTATAATGACCATGTGTAGTATTCGCAGAGGCTTGGGTAATGGTTGCAATCACAGCATTGTAAGATGGCAACAGATGTACTCCATGACCCCCCCCCCCCTCGGTTCAGGGATGGTCATTCCCTCCTCACACAGATGGCCTCTATGTGAAGAGGGACAGCTCAGTAAGAACACCGGCTTTCCGCTGGAAATTGGGGGTTCAAACCCCGGTTGGGACGAGTATCCAGTAAGAGTCTGTGGCTTAGTCTCCTAATGCTATACAAGCCAACTACCTCGAACATGAGTGAGAGTAACACAGAGTCACACTGGGTCAAACGGCGCCCGGGTTAACAAGATCCACATCCTGTGTAGGGGAACCAGGGCAACCTGATGAGAAATGGACAAAGGCTGAGAACCTGGAATTGATGGAATGCTACTATAACAGCAGACCCCTGGAGAGGGACTACGTAGCGAATGTGGGAACTGTGGACCAGTAGGAGACATACGTCCACACTGACTCAGAAGCAGTGGCTCAATGCTCAAACATCAATAGAAGGAAGCTACTCTCATGACTTGAGATGGGGAGACTCCAACAGGATGACTATAAAGTTCAGCACCCTGAATGGCTGCCCAGTAGGCAGGAGATACATATCCTACCAGCCATGACAGTTGAAGCTACTGGGGTTCAAATGAGAATCATGGCCAAACTAAAGACATTCAACCTCCAGGCATGGCTTTTACGACTCAGTGACAAAGTACCATCACAAAGCTTGCTTGCGGATTTGAACACGGCCTTAAAAAACGTCTCAACTGCCACCATAACAGAGACCAGTGAGCATGTATATGCCACTGCAACCATACTCCTGGAGATGCTTGGGTACAGGATTAAGAACACAGGCCACCAAGAGTACACTCAATGGAGGAGAAGAGAAGGCCGGAAGCCAAGATCGAAGCAGCCAGTTAACAGAGGTGTAGAAAGGTGTGATGAAAGACAGGCCCTGGTCGAGAAAGTACAGCAAGCTGTCCATAATTGAGGCCCTGGAAACTGCCAACAAAGACTCACAGCTCCAGGGCTCCAGAGACACAGAGAGAGGCAAGTCCTAAGGAGCCAGCTCAATGGGAAGATTAAGATCCAAGCCATCAGATACCCAGCTAGAATAATAAGCTGGCCAAAGGAGGGGATAAAACCACAAATATCAGGTCACGAAAACTCCTCACAATGCATGGAGAGCTCCAACTGAAGTCCAGCAGCCTGAGACTGTACAACAAGCGAAAAGATGGGGTCCGAGAGTTATTGAGTGTCAGGGCCACTATCCATGATGAAACAATGAACATCCATGAGTACATCAGAAAGAGGGCCCCCCAGGATGAACTGCTGAGTGAGTACTTCAGACAGCAGAAGACAGAGAGTGCGGATGAAGAAGAAGAAGAAGAGGAGGTATCATGGAAGATCAAGCCCCTCCGTGGGATGCACCATTGACAGATAGAAGATGTAGCTGATGTCGAGAAATCCTACCAGTGGCTAGAAAAGGCTGGACAGAAGGACAGCACAGAGGCTCTGATCATAGCAGCACAAGAACAGGCACTCAGGACCAGATCGGTTGAGGAAGGGGTCTACCACACCAGACAAGACCCAAGATGCAGGCTGTGCAAAGATGCCCAGCACTTAGTAGCAGGGTGTAAAAAGCTAGCTGGGAAAGCATACACCGAAAGGCATAATCAAGTGCTTGGGTTAGTGCACAGGAATATCTGTACTGAATACAGACTGGAAGTCCCCAAGTCCAAATGGGAGACACCGCCAAAGGTGGTTGAGAATGGCAGAGCTAAGATCCTGTGGGACTTCAAGTTCCAGACTGACAAGCCGGTGCTGGCTAACCAACCAGACATTGTGGTGGTCGACAAGGAACAGAAGACAGCAGTAGTGACCGATGTAGCAATCCCGACGGCAACGTCAGGAAGAAAGAGCACGAGAAGCTAGAGGAATACCAAGGGCTGGAGGAAGAACTAGATCAGATGTGGAAGGTCAAATCCACAGTAGTCCCAGTGGTAAAAGGAGCACAAGGGGCCGTGATCCTTAAAAATGGCAGAGTGGCTCCAGCAGATTCCAGGAACAACATCTGAGGTCTCTGTCCAGAAGAGTGCAGTCCTAGGAACAGCTAAGATACTGTACAGAACCCTCAAACTCCCAGGCCTCTGGTAGGGGACCCGAGCTTGAGGAAGACACACACCACCCGAAAAAGGGTGAGAGGGAGATTTGAAGATGCTTTGGCCCTTGTCAGAGTTGCTCAGATCCTTATGCTTGCCCATTTTTCCTGCTTCCAACACATCAACTTCAAGAACTGACTGTTCACTTGCTGCCTAATATATCCCACCCATTGGCATGTGCCACTGTAATGAGATAATCAATTTTATTCACTTACCTGTCGGTAGTTTTAGTGTTTTGGCTGATGTGTGTATATGTAAAGATTCTCTTGTTCATATTGTTCATGTTTGAATATGTTATGACAGTTGCAGTTGTATTTGCACATTTTATGGTGTGGCTATGCTGGCTTATCAAGAGTTAGAAATACATGGTTAACGTACACAGTTGAAAGCTTGGTTCCATGTATTACCTGGAACACAAAGGGAATGAGTGGCGCTGTAAAAAGAGGCAGAGTTTTTGCACATCTCAAAAACTTAAAGGGAGACATCATAGTTCTTCGGGAGACCCACCTGAGAAATCAAGACCATAGCCATCTACACAAAGGCTGGGTGGGCCAGGTGTACCACTCCCACTTCCAGTTTAAATCCAGAGGGGCAGCAATTTTAATTACTGAGACTACTCATTTTGCTTGTCTCCAATCTTTTTCTGATAGCCGGGGTAGGAATGTAGTTGTACAGGGAAAACTATACAATGTCCCACTTATTTTAATCTGTATATACATATGCTTCCAATTACAATGGCGATCAAATTTTCCTCTTCATTATGGTCTTCCATTCTCAATTTGGATTCTCATTGGTTAATTATGGGGGAGACTTCAATTGTGTCTTAAACCCAAAACTGGACAGATCCTCCAAAACCATTCAACCATTTTCCAAGTCAGCAAGGGATATGGAATCTTTTCTAAAGGACTATGGGAATGTTGATCCTTGGCGGGTAAAAAAAAAAAACAAAAAAAAAAACTAAATCCACCTTCTCAAAGCTCTCCTTTCTTCTCCCCTGTCCACCAATCGTATTGGCGGATCGATCAATTTTCTTATAGACCGAAAACGTCTGCCACATGTCAAGCGTTGTGACCATGAAGCAATTGTTATTTTTGACCCTACCCCACATCTACTACGGTTAGCGTTTCAGCACAAATCAACGGCTGCTTCCTGGCGATTTAATAATTTATTGCGGACAGTGCATTTGTTAAATTTATTTCTCCCCAGATAGAGCAATTTGTTTCATTAAAGATAACTGTGCAGTATCAAAAGGAACACTTTGGGAAGCTCTCCGTGTTTATATTCGCGGGCAAGCAATTTCTTATTTTAAATCTGCCCAATGGTTCCTTTTTCAATGCCTGTCGGAGATTTCAGATGAAATACCAGAAACTGATCATCAGCATTCAATAACATCCTCTCCAGACCTCTATAGTAAGAGGATCTCTCTCGCTCCAATCAGATTTTGATCTCCTTTTCACCGATGAATCGGTTAAGATACTACTGCAGACCAGACATATAGATTGTATGAGCAGGGTGAGAAGGCTGGGCACCTATTGGCTCATCAGATTCGTCAAGCAGTCGCATCAAGGCTTATAGCAAATATTTGTACAGGCTCTGGTGAAATTCTTACTGACCAACAGCAAATTAACAATGAATTTAAATATTTTTATGCAAGTCTCTGTACCTCGGAGTCCAAAAGTTAATCTTTCATTAATAAGCGACTTTCTAAATAAACTGCAAATCCCAAGAGTAGAAGCAAACCACAAGGCCAGTCTTGACGAGCCTCTCTCACTTGAAGATTTAACAGATGTACCTAATAAAAAGTGTGCAATGTCTAAAACCCCTTGCCCTGATGGGTTTACGTCTGAATTAGTTAAAACATTCTCTAAATTAATCTTCTCTATATTAGTTGATGCCTTTAACGAAGCCTTTGGCTGCTAAAACTCTTCCTCCTACCTTTTATCAGGCATCTATATCAGTTTTATTAAAGGAAGGTAAAGAGTGAGCCAGGTTCCTACTGACCCATTAGTCTTTTAAATGTGGATACCAAATTATTAGCCAAGATGCTTGTCACTTGACTGGAAAAAAACCCTCCCATCAATCGCGTCGCCAGCTCAGACTGGATATGTTAAACCCAGGCTCTATCATATTCTGTACTCCCCTGGCTCGGCCCCTCAGCATGCAGATGTTTTTGTTTCTCTGGGTGCTGAGAAGGCCTTCGACCAAGTTGAATGGGGCTTTGTTTTTTTTGTTTTTTTTGTTCTTGGAAAGTTTGGGCTTGGTGATAATTTAATAGCTTGGGTTAAGCTAATGTATCAGTCACTTCTAGCTTCTGTGCTGACCAACTACTTTAGATCTCCGTATTTCTCCCTGCAGTGGGGAACAAGTAAAGGCTGCCCACTTTCTCCACTTTTATTTGTTCTTGCTATTTGGCTATTACTCTGCGCTCTCTCAAAGACTATGGGGGAATTTATAGAGGAGGGGTAGAAAACATGCTGTCTATATGCGGATGACCTGCTTTTATATGAAACCGACCCCTATGAATCCATCCCCAACATATTGTCTACTTTGAAGGAATATGGTGAGGTTTCTGGATATAAGTTAAATGTGTCAAAGAGCAAACTGTTCCCAGTCAGTAAGGCTGCCAAAGCCTTTCATACTCACATTTACCATTTGAAATAACAACAAATTCTTCCAAATATTTGGGTGTGGTAGTAACAAGGGTACTGCCAGCTTGTTTAAAGCAAAATTTAAGTCACAATTTGACCGCATTATTTATGAACTCGAAAGGTGGTCCCATCTTCCCATTACTTTGGTAGGCAGAATCAATGCTGTAAAAATAAATATCCTTCCAAAATTGTTGTTTCTATTTTGAAGTATCCCCACGCTAATACAAAAATCATTCATTTACATTCATTGACAAAATGATTTCTAGTTTGGAACAAGAAGAGACCTATAATTAGGAAAGCTTATTTCTAGGGGTCAAAAACAGGTGGGGGAATGGGACTACCTCGTTTCCAGTTTTACTATTGGGCATGTAACGTCCATGCGCTCTCCTTTTGGGCTCAATCTGACAAAAATGCTGAAAATACAATTTGGGTACAAATGGAATGCATTTCGTGCTATGAGATATCTCTGACTGCCCTCTTGTTTTCTCTGCTCGAAGCTTTTATCATTACATTCTGCTAAGAACAATCCCATTGTAACACAGTCTTTGAACATATGGTCTACCATTTGTAGACCATATAAGTAGCATAGTCTGTGATGGTCTGGCGGCCTGTCCAGGGTGTCTCCCCGCCTGTCACCCAGTGACTGCTAGGATAGGCTCCAGCATCTCCGCGACCATGAGAGCAGGATAAGTGGTCTGGATAATGGATGGATGGATGGATTAGTAGCATAGTTGCATATTAGTAGCCACTTCTTCTCCCCACCCATCATAGATGACTCTTTTTATATATTTTCTATTTAATGTGCCTGGCGTCCCTGTTTCTTCCTCCGTGATGCCAGCACCCTAAGATTATCCTCCATGTTGGAGACTCTGGCCCCGGGTAAATAGTGAACCAAGGCTGGCGAAGCGAATCTAATATTGTGGGTAATGGAGTCTCTTATCGCTAGCATGCATTCTTTACTCTGTCGACAGGAGCGGGAGAGGCACGCTGGCTGGCAGGACTACCAACAGGGCTGGTGAGGGGCGAAAGCCGGTTTATAGTTGGGAGAGGTGACTGCAGAGCAGGCCACACGACCGGTGGCTCACTCTTTTGAGCCTTCCCACGTTGGCAAACAGAGACAAACTCCGCTGCTGCAGAGGCTGAGCTAGTGCTAGCAGGTCTGCTGTCAGGCCCGGGGCTAATGCTATCTGGAGGGCCCGTCACGTATAACAGCAGTTATCGATCTCACGAAGGTGGAAGCCGGAAACATGCCTCAACCACTCCTCTAATCATCTGGCAAGCTTACTTATACCTGGTCAACCCATCCAGTACCGTTTGTTTCTGTTCTCTCGACCCCTACCCTCCCACTACCTCTCTCTTTTGCATTCACTTTCGTACCTCATCCCTCCCCCTACCCATCCCTCGTCACATCCATTCATCCCTTCATACCTCACCCTTCCCATCCTTCTTACCCTCTTCTTTTCAGGCACCATCTGAAGTGCATAGTCCCGAGTCTCCTCCTTCCACCGTTAATCAAGATGTCCCAGACCAGCCTAATAGACGGCCTCCACATCCATCCTCACCCTCACTTACATTATTCATCTCCATCATCCAATCATTCTCTCCTCGTTAAACCCGCAAACTCACATTGTTGTGGCGTGGCGCTTGCTAGAGAAATCATTAGCGCAATATCTTTTGTGAATCGGACCATGAGAAGGGGCAGATAGCGGTAGCAAGCGATGCGCAGTTCATGGTGCGATCAGCAGCCGCAATCCATTCTCTGTTAATTTGCCTGTCAATACAGAGAGGGCCTTACAAAAACGAGATACATCCACAGAAAGGAAAAGATGGAAGAGGAGGGGAGGGGGAGTTAAAAGATAATTAGAATAATTATAATTACAATTAAATTAATTTCTCCTTCCAATCAAACATCCCAAGATATGAGTGGAAAGTATTGTTCGTGCAACCGCATTTTGTAACCTCTTGTTTACTTTACTTGAACGTAGCTCAACCATGTCATGGGATATGCTACTTTATAAAAAATATATATTACTAGGATCATGACAGAAAATTGCAGATGAACACTTAATATCCAGGAATTCACATTCCAGACACCACCACTGACTAGTCCTTTAGCGAAGTGGCCTCAAGTTCAAACACTGCCCATACACAGTCCAGCCGTGCACCAGGTTCTGACCCAGTCTCGTTTTTCAGTAACCTGCAAGCTACGTGGCCCAGTTGCTCAGTGGTTGGTTGCCTCTTAGCGAGGGAGTCCCCGGTTTGATCCCAGTTGCTCAAGTGGAGTTAAACTGTTCCCTGTGTACTTGAAAAGGAATTTGCATCGCCCCCCCCCCCCCAGGGAATGCGAGGACATGCATGACGGGAGATTTGGAGACTGCATGTGTCCAGACGGATTGTGTGTGATTGTGTGTTTGCAGGGGGCTCTGTGATGAATCAACACAGGAGATATCCAGGGCCGCTCCCCCCCCCCACCCCCCCAGCAAAGCCTGCCTGGATAGGCCCCGTCCCCCGCGACCCCGAATCGGATTTGACAGGTGTGTTTGAATGGGCTTCCCGCGAAGGCTTTTGGACGGCTACCTGAGCCGCCATTCCAGATGGTTCGTCAAAAACAAACCGATTATCAAACCCGCGCTAATTACATGTGATCGCGTGTGTCTATGGGCCCGCGTGTCTCCTGGTAATCATCGGATGCTTCAGTCACTAATGGCCACACAGGCAAACATCTGTCCGGAGGCAATGTGAAAAATGAGCGGTCGGCCATCTGCGCCCGTGCACGTTTCCACCCCTGCTTTGGTGCACACAGCGGGGCTGCATGTATGCATGTATGCTAGTCCGTGTGTGTGTGTGTGTGTCTGTGTGTGTGTGTCTGTGTGTGTGTGTGAGCACACAACCGCTCATGCATTGCTCACATTTCCAGTGCCAGCTGCAGCGTTAAGTGCTTGACAACCCTAACATAACAAATAAAAATGAAACCGAAGAACCCCCCACCCCCCACCCCCTTCACCCCTTCTAACCCCTGTCAAAACTGATATAAATATAAAGCATTACCAAACACAGTCACCCCCCTCCCCCTCCCCCTCCCCCCAACCAAATAAAAGCGCATCCACTCACCCACACATCGAGGCACAGGGCGGTTGGCCCAGACCCACAAACGGACCAGCTGTTACGCCATACCGACAGATTTCCCCTCTCAGGCCTCAGCCAGAACAACGCTCACTTCACATCCACACAGCAGCATCCCGAAAAACCCACAACCCACAACCCACAACCCACTCCACCCACACACACACACACACGAGGGGCACGGTGAGGTAAACCTGACGGTGATGGAGTGGCTGGGCTGCGGACGGCCCTCCGAAGGAAAACCCACTCTCGGTCTGATTGCAGCGGTCAACTGATTTCAGCTCACGCCGGCAAACACGGGGCCGCTGAGTGTGGTGTGAGGCGAGGACGCACAAACTGACACGGCAAGATGGGCTCCTTCTTCAGCTGTGGGTGTACATGCAGGAGTGTGTGTGTGTGCATGAGTGTGTTTGTGTACATGCATGAGTGTGTGTGTGTGCATGAGCGTGTTTGTGTACATGCATGAGTGTGTGTGTGTGTGTGTGTGTTACGGATGTAACGCAGCTATGCTTATTATTATGTGTGTTACGCTGTGCGACGCCTGGAGATTTCAAAGAAAAGGGAAGAAACTACAAATCCCAGTGCAGCAGGTTTCCTGAGCGTGACGTCACGTCCTGCCCATTCGTTTGGCGGGAAGGGCTGATTGATAATTGGTCACCGCCGGCGGGCACAAGACGAAACGAAGTGGGGGAACTGTATGGCACGCGCTCAGCGGAAGCGTCAGCGTTGTCTGCACGCCTCCCTCTCTCTCTCTCCACCCTCTCTCTCTCCCCCCCCCCCCACCCAAACCAGGAGACTTGAACATCATCCGCTCGCGGGAGCTGGGATTGCATTATTCGGACCGCTAAGAGGAGACGTCCTCGCGGGGGTCCCGAACCGGCTGACGGCTGCAGTGACGTAAGCATAGCTGCCAGTTTCCTCGCCTCTGTTGTCACATCAGCTCTGTTCGGTTTGCGCTCCGTGGTGCACGTTGTGCCGCTGCAGTGGCGAGTTCCGGCTGGACCCTAACACGACGCACGAGTGTTTGTGTGTACATATATGTGTGTGTGTGTGTGTGCGCGCGCAGCGAGCGAGTGTTTGTGTGTAAAAGCAAGTGCGTGTGTGTGTATGCATGAGTGTTTGTGTGTATATATATGAATGTGTGTGTGTGCGCGCACGCGACTGTTTGTGTGTACATGCAAGTGTGTGTGTGCGCGCGTGTGTGTATGCATGAGTGTTTGTGTGTACATATATGAGTGTGTGTGTGTGTGTGTGTGTACACGTGAGTGTTTGTGTGTGCAACTGTGTGTGTGTGTGTACACATGAGTGTTTGTGTGTATTTGCAAGTGTGTGTGTGTGTTTGTGTATGCATGAGTGTTTGTGTGTACATATGAGTGTGTGTGCGCGCGCGCGCGAGTGTTTGTGTGTACATGCAAGTGCGTGTGTGTGTATGCATGAGTGTTTGTGTACATATGAGTGTGTGTGTGTGTACACACGTAAGTGTTTGTGTGTACATGCAAGTGTGTGTGTGTGTGTGTGTGTGCGCGCACGCGACTGTTTGTGTGTACATGCAAGTGTGTGTGTGTGTGCGTGTGTATGCATGAGTGTTTGTGTGTACATATATGAGTGTGTGTGTGTACACACGTAAGTGTTTGTGTGTACATGCAAGTTTGTGTGTGTGTGTGTGTGTGTGTACACGTGAGTGTTTGTGTGTACATGCATGCGTGTGTGCGTGTGTGCGTGTGTGCGTGTGTGCGTGTGCGTGTGTGTGTGTGTGTGTGTGTGCCAGCACCGTGTCCCAGCGTTAGGTGTGCGCTCCAGTAAGTAGACAACACACACATCAGAATGAGTCAGTCGTCGGGTAAACTGAATAAAGATCATCTCCATCTCTGGGGTGAACAAGCCACGCCAAGCCCGCGAGCGTGGAAACACAAGCACACCTACGTATGAATGCGCAGAGGGGGAGGAGGGGGGTGGAGGAGGAGGAGGAGGAGGAGGAGGAGGAGGAGGGGGGGTGAATGCCTTTGCAGTCATGCATCTTCCAGAGGAAGAGCTGAGTAGTCAGCGAGATGGCAACAAGTTTGTGTCCATTCAAACGGGTCCATTCACAGCGCACACTCACGCAGGGCAAGGACACAGGTACCGGGAACTCGGGGTGGTGGGGGGGGGGGCAAAAAGCAGAGAAAGGGAGGAGAGGAGGAGAAGTGTGGAAGGAGAGGCAGAGTCAGTAAATGCCGTTCAGTACTGAAGGCGGAGCGTGGCCATCGAGGGGCCCACCGGGGGCCCAGCTGAGGCGACGATGCTGCGCAGTGCTCGGGAGGGAAATGTCAGTGAAGTGTCGGAATCCATGCTGACCAACCAGACCTCCTCCTCTCCAGACCTCCTCCTCTCCAGACCTCCTCCCTCTCTCACCCACCCTTCCTGGTTAACACACACACACACACATGCATGTACACACAAACACTCATGCATAGACGCACACAAACACACACACTCCCCCCCCTCTCACTGTCTTTTCTCCTTTTCTATCTTTCTTTCTGTTTCTGACTCATTCTTTCGGTGCCCCTCTAAATTGTCTCCCCCCCCCCCCCGTCTCTCTCTCCCTCCCTCTCCCCCCGTCTCTCTCCCTGTCTCCCCGTCTCCGGAGTGTTGAGTGTAAAGCGTGATGGAGGGCATTAGTGGTGATCAGTGGGAGCACTTTGCAGCGTCAGCAGGAATGGTTCCTCCATACAGGACTTTAGTATTCAGTCCTCACCTGCTCAGCCGCACGCCGCTGTGTCCAACCGCCACCACAGGGTCTGCTCCAACCTCTGTGTGTGTGTGCTCGCGCGCGCGCGCGTGCACATCGCGCTATGTGAATGTTAGTGACTGCAGCATTTGCCATTAGGGGCCTTGGCTCTGAAACAGCTTTTTCTGAGGACACCAGACTGGCCAGCAACGAGTCTCTTCCGGGTCCGTTTTTGAAAGACGCGTTTTCATTTTGTAAACTCGCGTCTGACCAGTCTCCTCAGAAATGTCAGTCAAGCTCCCGTTGCTCCCCCGAGTCCCGTGTCAACCGGAAGTGAAGTATAGCTATTGCATTGCGTGTGAATACCCTTTCCAATCCAACCAGCTGTGGAGGAATTATTATTATTATTTTAATTTTTACCCGTTTCTCTTCGGCCAATTGCCCCACTCTTCCGAGCCGTCCCGCTCTCTGCTCCACCTCCTCTGCAGACTACCAAACGTCTCCTCCCCTACATGTGGAGTCGCCAGCCGCTTCTTCTCACCTGACAGTGAGGAGTTTCACCAGGGGACGTAGCGCGTGGGAGGATCACGCTATTCCGTCCCGTCCCGTCCCGTCCCGTCCCGTCCCGTCCCGAACAGGCGCCGCTAGTGCAGCGACCAGGACCCATCCCCACATCCGGCTTCCCCACTCGCAGACACGGCCAATTGTGTCTGTAGGGACAACACGGGATTCGAACCGCCGGTCCCCGTGTCGGTAGGCGACGGAACAGACCGCTCCGCTACCGGGACGCCCCCTGGAGGAATTATCATTAAGAGTATCACGGGACATTCTTGCCGTCGCGTCTCATTACGTCACACCGGGGAAGTAGTAAAGTAAACGGCGGACCGATTGGCTCGAGCCGCCTGTATCCTCCGAGAAGGGGGGGGGATCCCAAGCCGTAAACACGCGTCCCCCCCACCCCCACCACCCCACCCCTCCACCCCCCCACCCCCACCACCCCACCCCTCCACCCCCCCCTCGCTTGTGCGCAGCTAAATTGTTGTTTCACGGGGAGCTGGTTGGGGCAAATGCGGTGAACGCCGTCTCGTTTGCATAAAGCCCATTCAGCCTCCTGCAGAATCGATAGAGACACGTTTGCACTCGCCATGACACGGTGCCGTGGAGCCAGGCATGCGTGCGCGTGCTCCGCAGCAGCGGCGGCAGCGGTGAAATATACATCAAAGCCGCCGCCGCTGCTGCAGATGAATAGATGAGATGTTGTGTAGCGCTTCTACAGAGAGGCGGCCTTTCTGAGGGGACCACAAAGAACACAACTCCGCTCTCTCTTGCACCAGTTGGCCGGGAGAGGGAGGGGGGGGGAGGGAGAGGGGGAGAGGGGACCGAGAGAGATGTTATATAAAATGTATATGTATATAAAATTCTCTTCTTTCTGTGTGTATATTTGTTAACATGTGTTATTTCTACGCTGCTGTGGCAACACTGTGTCATGTTGTGGTCACGCAATGAAGCAATTTGAATTTTGAGAGAGAGAGATGGAGAGATAGAGAGAGAGGATGGAGAGAGAGATGGAGAGAGAGAGAGATGGAGAGAGAGAGAGAGATGGAGAGAGATGGAGAGAGAGAGATGGAGAGAGAGAGAGAGAGAGAGAGATGAGAGAGAGAGATGGAGAGAGGGAGAGAGAGGGAGAGAGAGAGAGATGGAGAGAGAGAGAGAGAGAGATGGAGAGAGAGAGAGGGAGATGGAGAGAGAGATGGAGAGATGGAGAGATGGAGAGAGAGAGAGAGAGAGAGAGAGAGAGAGGGAGATGGAGAGAGAGAGAGAGAGAGAGAGGGGGGGGAGAGGGAGATGGAGAGAGAGATGGAGAGAGAGA
>NC_079219.1:54410286-54427786 GCF_029633865.1 Lampris incognitus
AATTGATCTGTCTATCTCGCGCTGAGGAGAGGCCGACCACGTGATGGGGAGGGGGGGGGAGACGGACAGAGGGGGAGGGGAAGGGGGAGGAACGGGGAGAATCCAATCCGCCCCCAGCGGAACTCTCGCACGGCAAAGCTTTCATCTTCGCCTCAGGACGTACACGGGTTCAGGGTCTCAAATCCCGATCCAGGATGAATAAAACCCGGCACGGGAAGCACCGCGGTACCAAGCGGGGCCGCGCCGCCGGAAACGCGCAGTTGGGTGAAAATGATCGCCGCAGTTCTTTTCTCAGTATTGCTCCGCCGAGTGTTCATCCGCGCTGGGGACTATATCTTCTGGGCACTCTGAATCAACAGTGACGGCGCATTGCAGAAACCTGTAAGCGGAGAAACATTCAAACGTGTTTTCAGTGGCAGCCGGCTGGCGGTGCTGTTGCCTATACCAACACGGGATCGCCGGTTCGAATCCCCGTGTGACCTCCGCTTGGTCGGGCGTCCCTACAGACGCAATTAGCCGTGTCCGCGGGTGGGAAGCCGGGCGTGGGTTTGTGTCCTGCTCGCTGCACTAGCGCCTCCTCTGGTCGGTCGGGGCGCCTGTTCGAGGGGGAGGGGGAACTGGGGGGGTAGCGTGATCCTCCCACGCGCTACGTCCCCCTGGTGAAACTCCTCACTGTCAGGTGAAAAGAAGCGGCTGGCGACTCCACATGTATGGGAGAGGCCTGTGGTGGTCTGCAGCCCTCCCGGATCGGCAGACGGGGGTGGTGGAGCAGCAGAGACCAGGACGGCTCGGAAGAGTGGGTAACTGGGGAGTAAAAGGGAGGAAAAAAAATCATGCTGTCGTCACAGCGAGAGCAAACTGAACCCAGAGGTTTCGACCCCCCCCCCCTCCCCCCCACCGGATCCTGATCAATTAACTGTGGAAGCCAGTACCGAAATCAGGATTAATATACGATCAATCGTGCGGCCCTGGTACAAAGCGGGGCCATCTGCCATCGTTTTAGGAGGGGGGGGCCGGTGGGGACGCCATCGACCCATGATATGGATTCAGTTTGATCCTCGTCCAGTCACCGCGGTCTCGGCTTTATCAAGTTGATTAATTCTCCTGAATATTTTTTGGATCTGAAGTCGTTTAAAGTCCCTTGTGAAGAGATGTTTACCGTCCGTGTTTTGTTACTGGCATTGCTGTTGCCATAACCGCAGCGCCATGCGTTGGTGGATCTTTTAACTGGGGGGGGATGGCGGGGCAAAACAAAATAAGCAGAGAAGTCGTGGAGTCTTAAAATGTCTTTAAAACCACAGTGGGGGGGGGGGGCATCGCCGTAGCAGAATGGTTACAGCGCCGCAACCGTCGCCAGTTCGATTCCAGCTAGCAACCTTGCTGCATGTCATACCCCCCCCCTCTCTCTCTCTCCCTCATTTCCTGTCTGCCTCGCCACTGTCAGGCTCAGATTGAGTTGGACTGCTTTTGTCATCATTTCCACATATGCGTGTCTCACACATGTGGGGGAGCGAGACTGCGTCTCACACGGACCGCTGACAAATAGTGTGCAACAAATATTAACAAAAAGGACAGAAGTTCCTCCCAAACCTGAACATCACAAGGACACCAGACATGGACGTTTAGGTTTTTTTTTGTTCGAGATTGTTGTGCAGGCGGGTGAGTTTATTAGAGTGACGTGCAGTAAATTGTGCAAAAGGAGGAAGGTCGAATAGTCTTTGTGTGGAAGGTCTGAGTGTTCAGGCTGTTGGGCAACCTCACAGATTGAGGAATGAAACTGTTGCGTAGTCTGGAGGAGGCAGCGGGGCTGCACCGGTACGTCCTGCCAGAGGGTCGGAGGGTGAAGTGGATGTGGGAAGGGTGGTCCTTCGTGTGCAACCCTGCATCGTAGATGGCCTGGATGGATGGGAGAGCAGTTCCTAAGATCTTTCCAGCTGTCTTCACTATCCACTGTAGGGACGTGCGGTCGGGGGCCTTGCAGCTCGTATGCCAGACACTGATGCAGCTGGTCAGAATGCTCCCTGTGGTGCCTCTGAATGTGGTTAGGATGGGTGGGGGGAGACTCGCCTTCTTCAAATGCCACAGGAAGTGGAGATGCTGCTGGCCTTCTTGGAGAGCGCAGTGACACGGAGGACCAAGAGAGGTCCTCTGTGATGTGCACTCCTAGGAACTTGCTGCTGCCGACTCTCTCCATGTCCGTACCATCAACGGTCAGTAGGGGATGGTGGGCACTGGTCTCTCTACAGTCGATGATTACCTCCTTAGTTTTACCTATGTTTAGGGAGAGGTTGTTGATCTCGCACCGTGCCGCTAGTTGTCACCTTTGTTCTGTATGTGACTCATCATTGTCGCCGATGAGGCCTACCGCTGCAGTGCCATCAGCAAACTTTATGACGAGGTTGGGGGGTGGATGATGATGTGCTGTCGTGAGTCAGCAGGGTGAACAAGAGAGGACTGAGCACACAGGCCTTTGGAGTGCCAGTGCTCGGTGTGATGGTCCTGGAGGTGATCCGGCCAGTTTGGACCTGACCGTGGCCTCCGCATGAGGAAGTCCAGCACTCAGTTGCAGAGGGAGGTGTTAGGACCCAGCTGGCTCAGCGTTCCGATCAGATGTTGAGGTATAATTGTGTTAAAAGCCGAGCTGAAGTCAATGAACAACATCCTCACACAGCTGCCCTTTCGCTCCATGTGGGACAGGGCTGGGTGAAGGGCAGAGGTCATGGCATCTTCTGTGGAGCGGTTAGCGCAGTATGCAAACTGGAGGGATTCTAGAGTGGAGGGGAGGCTGGACTTGTGCCTCTCGAAGCGCTTCATGACGATGGGAGTCAGTGCAATTGGGCAGTAGTCATTGTGGCAGGACAGGAGGGACTTCTTTGGCACTGTAATAGTAGTAGTAGACTTGAAACATGCGGGGACGAATGCCTGGGATGGTGAGATGCTGAGATGTCATCGAGGACATCTGGCCAGCTACTCAGCACAGTCCCTGATGGCTCCTAAGCAGTGCCCGGACTTCTGCTGTCAACCGTGGCTTCTGGTTGGCCCGCGAAGAGATGGTTTTGGTGACTGTGACATCGTCTATATACTTACTGATGTAGGCTGTCACTGTCACTGTGTACTCCTATAGTTACGTTTTAAGCTGCTTCCTCGCGGTCCTCTGTAAGTATAACACGTTACTTTCCCTTGTAACAATAAACAATCTCCTTCCATAAGCTATCGCGAGAACGAATATTAATAAAAGCAAAGTTTAATGTCACATAGCGGTAATAATGTCCACGCTAGCTGGCGTTCTAACGTCAAGTTAGCTCTTATGACGTCATTCATAGGTAAGGATACGGCCAATAGCGATCTTAGTTACTATGCTAGACGGCGAAACAACACGAAAACGCGCTGACTACATATTGTATTGTTCTCAGATTGTTTTAAAACCCACAATGCACAGAGGCGAAAAGTAACTGTGGCATATCTCCTGCCGCCGGTAGGGGGCGCTAATTTAGGAAAACGCTCCAGTGGGTCGTATTAGAGGACAAACGACCTAAGCGGTCGTATGGGTTGAAAGACCTGTTGCAAATCAAAGTCACCACATCTGTGACTTGAGTCTGACTTGACTCCACAGCTGCGGTACTTGCCTCTTGTAGTACCCCCCCCCCCCCGTTTATCTTGCATGTTGGGTATTTGTATTTCTTGTTCTTTGTTTGCTTCTTCATGAATTTCAGCAGATCTCCGCAGACCGAAGCGCGTCGCGTTGCATTTTAATTGTGACATGCGTGCTTCATAATAAAGTTTGATTGATTGTTTGGCTGGTCGCGCGTTCACACGACTCCGCACTGACGCGCATCTGCCGTTCGTCTGGGAGCGACAGAAGAAGAAACATCCATTAACCACAATTATGGAGGTGAAATGGATTAACAGCCCCTCTCCCGGAGAACGCGCCTCGTGCATAGTAACGCTACCAACTTCCTCTGTTCTCGCCACGTGGCAGCTGAGCGGTTCCCATGACTCCCGCTCGGAGAAGCTCTCCGCGCGCACCGGGTCCTCCATGTGCTCCGCCGCTCAGCGGGAGCCACATTACTCCGAGAGGCGTCTCTGAAGACTCGCCGCTGATGAAAGGCGTTGCGTGGTGGTGCGCGGAGGGAAAAGGCTGCTGGGCGATTCCGCCGAGCCGATTCCGTGAAGTCTTCTGTTTTAATTATGACAGAGCGATGAGAATGGAGAGCGAGAGAGAGAGAGAGAGAGAGAGCGAGAGAGAGAGAGAGAGAGAGAGAGAGGGAGTCTCATCGGGCCCTCTTGCTGCTCTCCAGCACTATCTGTCCATCTTTAATTATCCACCTCTCTGTATGGATAGGAGAGGGTTTGGTATGGAGAGGCAGAGATAACAGGAGCTTTACAGTCCCCCATCAATTGCCTGCCTGATGATGTGATGATTGATTCTTTTCTCTCTCCCTCCCTCCCTCCTTCCCTCCCTCCCCTATCTATTAATCTCAATCTCTCTCTACCTCGTTCTCTCTTTCACCCCCTTGTCTAATTCATCACAATTGAGAGTTCATCTCCATCTCTCTTTGTCAGTTTAAAAGAGATGAATGGTGGATGTTTTCTCCTGCTGGTCCCCCACCCCCTCCCCCACCCACCCGTATCCACCCGTATCCACCCATATCCGGTTCGTCCGGTGCGCGCGCACACAGTTCGGGGCACTGAGGAACGCGGTAAGGAAAGGAGAACAAAAGCCTGCTCGGACACCTTGACGCTGACTTTCGATCCAGAAGCAGAAAGGGTGATGGACAGTTGCAGTTGTGGTGGCGGTGATGGGGGAGAAGGAACCAATGACAAGAGAGGAGGGGGAGGGGGGGCACAGCACAAGGACACATGACCCGTCTTTAATGCATACAGCGAGTCTGCTGAAGGCATAGCCGTACATCAGATAGGAGCCTCATGGTGCACTTCATGGTGTACCATGAATCATTCGTAATACCTGGGCATTTACCTTGACCCCCTCCCTAACGCCCTGCGGGGGGTTCTCCTCGCCCCGTGAGACCTGCTGTACTATGGAGGACCGCGGGTACCAACCCCGCTCCGGGGGAAACGTACCCCGCTGATGCCAGTAAGCCGGGGGTACCATGTGTACCATGTCCAGACTCTCTGCGGACGGTTACCGCGAGAGTTTCTCTTCTTCTGCGTTCAGGAGATTACAGCCTGGAGTATGCTGGCATGTGGCCTTGCTGAAGGGCTCCACGGCAAGAAGATTTCCGGAGACTGTTGGGGGGGCTGTCTGTTTGTTGGTGTGGGATTAAATGTGTGTGTGCGTGCGCGCGCGCGCGCGCGCCTACACGAGCGGCGTAATCTATAATCTATATTAATCATTGTCACTGCCCCAGAATCTGGGCTTTTTTGTCCCACAAGTGTGAATGCTTACGCGACGTCTTTCTCTCCCTTTCCTCTCTCTCTCTCTCTCTCTCTCTCTCTCTCTCTCGCTCATTCTCAGCTCCCTTTATCGCTTTATCGCTCTCGTTTGCTCACTTTCCGTCTAAAATTCGCTCTCTCTCGTCTTTCATTCTCTACTTCTCTCTCTCTCCTCCCCCTCTCTCCTCCCCCTCTCTCCCAAGGGAAGTGTTACACTCTATTTTAGGAACCTGATGTTCTCTGACAGCTTTCACACATTCCTCCTTGGCATTAGCGCTGGGACGCATACAAACACACACACACACACACACACACACTCACAGAGCGAGAGCCAAGCGTGCGCGCGCGCGCGCGCACTCAGAGCGAGAGCCTTACATGCGCGCGCACGCACAAAAGAACGCTGATTGTCTCCAACATTACCATTTAGAGGCGGTGTTCGGGACGGGACACGTCGGCCGCATTCGGCTGAATTGCCCTCGGAACAGACGCACAATGCTGCACAAACACAAAAACGAGCCGTCACTACGCTCGCTGCATTACCGCGCACGGTGCACAATGTCAGCACACCCCCATACAGTATGATTGCGGCAAAACGCGCCACATCGCCGTGTAACACAAGGAGACGCGCTACAGGGCGCGCTCTCCCTCCTCCATCCGGTTTGCATCGCATGCGCCCCGGCTGTCTGCACGCGGGGCCCGGCAGCCCTGCTATCATGTCAGAGCGTCTGTCACAACACGTCACAACAGATTACGGCCGGCCTTTACACACGAAGATAGGCTGAAGAGATCACAGCCCGAGGCTTGTGTAGCTTGCGCGCGCGCGCGCGCGCGCGTGTGTGCGAGAGAGGTGTGTGTATGTGTGTGTGTGAGAGAGAGAGTGTGTGTTTGCATTTTTGTGCGAGTAAGATGTATGCCTCGTCTCGCAGAGGGCGCCTAATTTATCAAAGTGTAATTGGTCAGTCTGAGTCTTTGCACAAATACACACACCCACACACCCCGCACACACACACACACACACGCACACGCACGCACACAAAACAAACACACGCATTCGTGCACATACCCAGTGACACAGATGCGCTTCCACGCGGACCCCGGCAGGACAAAGCGGAAGGGTGTGAATGACACTTAAATGTCAATCTATAGCCCAGGAAGTCACTGACCAATTACGCTGCGCTGCTGACACAAACACATTCCATTGGCTCCTTAATCGAATCTCCGTGGTTACCTGCCTGAGTACGTGACCTGGACAGAGTCACGGGGATTAGCGCTCTTGCTTACACAATAACACGCACACGCACGTACAGACACGCCCAAACAAACATGCACCAATACACACTGATACTATAAACCCAATGCTGCACACACACACGCACACACACACACACACACACACACATGCTCATATTCAAATCAAACAAATATGCATAAATACACAAACCCATCCAGTATGCTCACATGCTGTGCGAACACACACGCACGCACGCATGCACGCACGCACACACACACACACAAATCAAACATACACAAATACACAAAAACACAAACCCATCCAGTATGCTCACATACTGTGCGAACGCACACACACGCACTCACGCACGCACGCACACACACAAATCAAACATACACAAACGCACAAACCCATCCACATGCTCACATACTGTGCGCACACGCATGCACGCGTACGCACACACACACAACTCATATGTAAAAGTGGTGATGACAGCACAGCAATTTAACAAAATACTTGGGGCTATAATGTGTCATTAGCTCAGTTTCTATAGAGACCATCTCACTGTGTCTGACCAGCCTGGCCCCTGGCCCCGGAGCCTTACCAGCCTGGCCCCTGGCCCCGGAGCCTTACCAGCCTGGCCCCTGGCCCCGGAGTCTTACCAGCACGGATCCTGGACCCGGAGTCTTACCAGCACGGATCCTGGACCCGGAGTCTTACCAGCATGGACCCTGGACCCGGAGTCTTACCAGCATGGACCCTGGCCCCGGAGCCTTACCAGCATGGACCCTGGCCCCGGAGTCTTACCAGCATGGACCCTGGCCCCGGAGTCTTACCACCATGGACCCTGGCCCCGGAGTCTTACCAGCATGGACCCTGGCCCCGGAGTCTTACCACCATGGACCCTGGCCCCGGAGTCTTACCAGCACGGACCCTGGCCCCGGAGTCTTACACGCATGGACCCTGGCCCCGGAGTCTTACCAGCATGGACCCTGGCCCCAGAGTCTTACCACCATGGACCCTGGCCCCGGACTTACTAGCATGGACCCTGCCCCGGACTTACCAGCATGGACCCTGGTCCCGGAGTCTTACCAGAATGGACCCTGGCCCCGGACTTACCAGCATGGACCCTGGCCCCTGGCCCGGGAGTCTTACCAGCATGGACCCGGGCCCCAGACCTACCAGCATGGACCCTGGCCCTGGAGTCTTACAGTGTCTGACTAGCATGAACTCTGGCCCCAGAGTCTTACAGTGTCTGACCAGCCTGCCCCTGGTCCCGGAGTCTTACCAGCCTGGCCCCTGGCCCCAGAGTCTTACTGTGTCTGAGTGCAGCCATGAGTATCAAATCAACAGACCACGAGGTACCAAACTCACGGCCCTACAAGCACTTCAGCTAAGCTGGATCCAGAGTCACGGTAGATTTGCTTCTTAAAAAATAAAGCGTCTCTCAGGAAGAAGAAGAAGAATTTAGCCTAAAAATACTATGGTCTTAAGGAAGAGATCTTGAGACAGAAATTCGCAACACTGACACAATGACTCTCTGCAGCACCGCGTGTGTGTGTGTGTGTGTGTGTGTGTGTGTGTGTGTGTGTGTGTGTGTGTGTGTGTGTGTGTGTGTGTGCGTGCCCATGTGTGCATGGATGAGAGTGTATTCTGCTGAATATGAAGGTCATCAGCAAGGGTATTCAGACTAATTATACATTTTTTCCCCACCACGAGTCCTGACCTTTGACAGGTCAGAGTTCACATGGTCTCAGTATGGTCACACAGCAATTAACCTAGATGCGCACACGCTAATACTCTCCATGGCTCTCTCTCTCTCTCTCTCTCTCTCTCTCTCTCTCTCTCCCTTCTCTGGCTCTCTCTCTCTCTCTCTGGCTCTCTCTCTCTGGCTCTCTCTCTCTCTGGCTCTCTCTCTCTCTCTCTCTCTCTCTCTCTCTCTCTCTCTCTCTCTCTCTCTCTCTCTCTCTCTCTCTCTCTCTCTCTCTCTCCCTTCTCTGGCTCTCTCTCTCTCTCTCTCTCTCTCTCTCTCTCTCTCTCTCTCTCTCTCTCTCTCTCTCTCTCTCTCTCTCTCTCTGGCTCTCTGGCTCTCTCTGGCTCTCTCTCTCTCTCTCTCTCTCTCTCTCTCTCTCTCTCTCTCTCTCTCTCTCTCTCTCTCTCTGGCTCTCTCTCTCTCTCTCTCTCTCTCTCTCGCTCTCTCTCTCTCTCTCTCTCTCTCTCTCTCTCTCTCTCTCTCTCTCTCTCTCTCTCTCTCTCTCTGGCTCTCTCTCTGGTATGCAGACCCACACAAACTGCAATTGATGCAAATCTAAGAGTCTTTGTCCCCAGCTTTTGCATCTGTGCTCTACTAAACGGGGTCAGTTTATCAAATGGAATATTTTAGCGCAGGCATTTGCACGTTGTAGGGGACGGCTGTACACAAAGCGGAATCCAGTGCAAACTGGTGTTGTGCAGCAAGTATTGTGCAACTCTCTCTCTCAGACAAACATACACAACACGTGTACGTAAGAACACACGCACGCACGCACGCACGCGCGCACGCATAAGTATGCATGCATCCAGTTGCTGACTGCATCATCTGATGTGTGATTTTTTTCCCCCCTTCCTCCCGACACCTGCCGTTTCAGGTTTGCATGCGCTGCATTTTTCGCCCAATCCCAGAGCAAGGACGCCGCCTCGGCACACACGTGCATGCACACTACTGTGCAAGCGTGCGCACATGCACAAGTTAAGCTGTAAGCATTTTATGAAGTGATCGGTGACAGCCGGTATTTACCAAATAACATTTATAAAAAATGTTTGTCTGGCCTACACCATTGGCTCTGGCATGAGCTCCCCCCCCCCGTTTTTTTAACCCCACTCTTCCGAGCTGTCCTGTCGCTGCCCCCCCCCCCCCCACATCCCCCCACTGCCGAGCCGGGGAGCGAATATTTTTTTTTCCTAGGACGATTCTGGGGAAGTGCCCGCCCTCGAGCGCTAGGATTGGCCAGGTCGGCCTGTCAGTCAGCCTGCCAGTAGCCCCGCCCTCGAGCGCTAGGATTGGCCAGGTCGGCCTGTCAGTCAGCCTGCCAGGAGCCCCGCCCTCAAGCGCTGGGATTGGCCGGTTTGCCGGTCGAAGGCGAGAACGGAGGCGAAATGAAGATGAAGTAAAACGTGTGACGTTGCCCAGGAAAACGTCGCTGACTATCCGCTGCTGAAGGTCAGGTTGATTCACAATAAACAGCGTTGATGAGTAGATTAAGGGCGGGATAACGCCTGACGAGATGTCTATAATGGACGACGAGGAGGCCATTAATTCCTGATTATGGACACCTCGAAGGGCACTATTCTGTTTATACCCGGTCACTTGCCAAAGTAATAAATATTAGGCTCCCCGCGACCCCCGAGAGCAGGATAAGCGGTTTGGATAATGGGCGGATAATTTATATTTTCATGTGTTTTGCAATTAAAATTGAAAGTTTCTCACAAGCCATAACTTTCCCTGGTGACGCCCGAGGGTTTGACTGATACCTGGAACAATCACGGCCGTCGATCAATCAAGCTGCATTTTATACAGCGCCCCATTAAGTTCTAATGCAATGGGAACGATATACTACTCCAGTAAATAGGATGAACCTGGGATACGACTTGGCAACGGGAGCCATGAATTAGCTCACTCAGCTCACTCAGCAGTGAGCCAGAGAGCTAACGTTATGCTAGCTAGAGTCACTGTCCATAACCTTGCGTACGGCTGACAGACAGTAAATATAATTTGACAGCATGTTTAACAGCAAGCCCAGTAAGCTATCCAGCCATGTCATTGCCCCCAAATCAATATCAAGATTTTCAGGAACTTGAGGGCGGGACTCCTGGCAGGCTGACTGACAGGCTGACCTGACCAATCCTAGCGCTTGAAGGCGGAAACTTTCCAGATCATCCGAGGGAACAAAATGTCCGCATCCGGGGAGGGCTGCAGACTACCACATGCCTCCTCCGATACAAGTGGAGTCGCCAGCCACTTCTTTTCACCTGACAGGGAGGCGTTTCGCCAGGGGGACGTAGCGCGTGGCAGGATCACGCTACCCCCCCCCCCCGAAGATGTGCTTCGACCGACCAGAGGAGGCGCTGGTGTAGAGAGCGGGGTACATACCCACATCCGGCTTCCCACCTGCAGACACGGCCAATTGTGTCTGTAGGGACGCCCGACCAAGCCGGAGGTAACACGGGGATTCGAACAGGCGATCCCCGTGGTGGTGGGCGACGGACCGCTACGCTACCCGGACGCCCCGTGCGCTCTCTTCTTTTATCTTCTTTCGTCTAAAATAATCCCTTTTAAACTGGCAACATGGAACGTAAGAACTCTGATGGACGCCAACGCCGAAAGACCTCCGCGGAGGACTGCACTCAGCGAAACCAGGTTCCTGGATGAAGGCTCCCTGAAGGAGGACACGTACACCTTCTTCTGGAAGGGATACCCTGCAGGAGGACAACATCAGCATGTTGTGGGACTTGCCATAAAAAGCAGCCTCCTACCAAGACTCACTGAAACACCGATTGGCATAAGTGAAAGGCTCATGTCGCTCAGGATCCCTCTGGCCAAGAAAAGCTATGCCACCCTCCTAGGTGCCTATGCACCAACACTACCACCAGGGGACGGCGTAAAGGACCGCTTCTATCAGTCACTAGATGAGGCTCTCAGGTGTATACCCAAGGAGGACAAGATCTTTTTGCTGGGCGACTTCAATGCCAGAGTGGGGAAAGACAACAAGGTGTGGAGTGGTGTCACTGGTAGGCGTGGCACTGGGCAAGTACCTCACTCAAAGGCATGCACAAAGCACACAGCGCTGTCCTCAACGATCCTACACCAGCTGCAATGGCGAGCATCCAGGAGAGAGGTGCAGTACCAACTGAAGACCATCATGAAAAAGTGCCGCCTGAACCCGAGCCAGCTGGAGGACGCTGCCGCCCAACGCCCCATCAGGCGGCAGCTCTGTCAACAAGGGGGGCAAAAGCTCGAGGAGGACCAAGGTGATCGACGGACCAGGAGACGTCTGAAGAGACATGAAGCCAGTACCACACCTACAGCCCCAGTCAGTGCTCTCACCTGTTCTGTCTGTGGCAGACAGTGTGGATCGCGGATTGGGCTTTACAGCCACAAGAAGACTCACGAGGAGCAAAGGCAGGGTTATCGTCGTCGCGCACGACGGACAACCTTAAGCAAGTAAGCTTCTTTTGTCTCTTTTTGTCACATAGACCACAAAAACACAACCCATACAGACGTACATACACACATGTAGAGAGGGATGACCTCACAAAGCTTCCCTCCAGATCCCAGTGGTACATACCAATGAAACGCAGAGGATCCGGCCCGTTGCACGGTTCATTATTTCCACAGCCTACAACACACATCAACCGCCGTGCTTAACCAGATGCCGGAGTTTGGTGTAATCTTCTTTCCATTATTTCGAACACGTGCCACTTTGTTTGAATGATGAGCGTCACATTTTCAACCTTCAGTGTGCATTTCTGCATAATTTCACCATGCAGCTCGGAAACATCAGTGCCATGACTCCACCTTCACCATCAGCGGAGGCAGAGCCATGGTGGTCCTGCTCTCCAAGCTGATCCTGTTCTCACCATCCAAGGAAACAACCGGCGTACTTCTGGTGCCAGGGCTTTCAGTTTCGCCCGTTTGGCCTCTGAGGACCGAGAGCACGCTGTCTATTTTTAAATCAGAACTAAACCCCCACTGCTTCAACCCCCTCTTACTCCTCCTGCCCTGTCTTCCGCGCCGTTTTAACTTGTCCTTTAACTGCTCAATTGCTGTCGTGTTTCTCTTGTTTTACTGTTGTCGCTTGGTGCCTCCTGTTGTTCGACGCTTTTGTAGCTCCCGTTTTGATTTTGCTCCGACACACTTTTACTCTTGCGAGGCAACCTCGAGCTCTGGAGAGGAGCAACTTATAAATACACAATAAAATGCATTGCCATTATTGTTGTTATTGTGAAAACGGTGAACCCCAACAGCATCGAAGAGGGTTTTCTCCAGATGCAGAATGGTAGTGTCGCCATGCATGCATCCATGTCGGGTGGTGGGAAGATGGCGCCGAGAATTCACGTTTGCGGCGGCCTCACCCGGTGCCGTCCATGCAGGGTCTTTGGCCACGTCTGCGTCCAAGTTTGTGTCTTCGTTTGATGGCTGGGAGAGCAGGCGCTGGATCTGCTGGGAGAGCTTGGTCTGCTGCATCCTGTGGGCCCAGGGACCACGGCCCTGCCTGGAGCTGCGCCCGAAGAGGAAACACCGAGGGCGTTCTGACAGGACGCGGAAGCGGGGCAGGCTAAGCTAACTGCTAGCCCATGCAGACCGGCAGTTCCGATAACCCCGAAGGCGGTCCGGCGGTGGCCTCGCCTAGCCTTGACTGTGGTTTTGGTGTCGTCGTGCGGAGTGCGGGGAGGTGTGTCTGGCTGGGAGAGCTGGCGTTGGATCGGCTGGGAGAGCTTGGTCCGCTGCGTCCGGTGGGCCCAGGGACCACGGCCCTGCCCGGAGCTGCGTCCGCCCGAGGGCGTTCTGACAGGACGCGGAAGCGGGGCAGGCTAAGCTAACTGTTAGCCCATGCAGACCGGCAGTTCCGATAACACCGAGGGCGGTCCGGCGGTGACCTCGCCTAGCCTTGACTGTGGTTTTGGTGTCGTCGTGCGGAGTGCGGGGAGGTGTGTCTGGCTGGGAGAGCTGGCGTTGGATCGGCTGGGAGAGCTTGGTCCGCTGCATCCGGTGGGCCCAGGGACCACGGCCCTGCCCGGAGCTGCGCCCGACCGAGGGCGTTCTGACAGGACGCGGAAGCGGGGCAGGCTAAGCTAACTGCTAGCCCATGCAGACCGGCAGTTCCGATAACCCCGAAGGCGGTCCGGCGGTGGCCTCGCCTAGCCTTGACTGTGGTTTTGGTGTCGTCGTGCGGAGTGCGGGGAGGTGTGTCTGGCTGGGAGAGCTGGCGTTGGATCGGCTGGGAGAGCTTGGTCCGCTGCGTCCGGTGGGCCCAGGGACCACGGCCCTGCCCGGAGCTGCGTCCGACCGAGGGCGTTCTGACAGGACGCGGAAGCGGGGCAGGCTAAGCTAACTGCTAGCCCATGCTTTGGACACACCCACACCTCATCATATTCTCCATATATCTTATACTTCCATTATAATTCTGCTATCCTCTTTCAGTGTTGTATTGTGTAAACTGTGTAACCACAACACCCATTGCCCGTCGTCCGTCTTGGGGGAGAGACCCCTCCTCCGTTGCTCTCCCCAAGGCGTCCTCCTATCTTTTCTCCCTGTTAAAGGTGTTGTGTTTTTTTGCTAAAGGGAGTTGTTCCTTATCTGACGCGAGGGTCTAAGGACACGATGTTGTGTTGCTGTAAAGCCCCCCGAGACACATTTGTAATTTGTGATATTGGGCTACACAAACAAAATTGACTTGACTTGACACACAAACGCACACAAACACACACACAAACACACGCACACAGAGCGAAACATAGATGTGTTGTGTTCTAGCGGCTTGGCAGTGTATGAATATTAGATTGTACACCCAACCATAATCTTTATTTATTCATTTATCTGCTAAATGTCTGCGTCTCAACACCAGTAGCGAACCATCTGCTGCGCGGCAACACAATGTGGCATGAAGGCAGGGGAGTGCTCAGCACAACGCGGCGTAATAGGATGGAGGGGGACCGGCAAACAGAAGCGGGGCTCTGCAGACATAATAGATTACTCTCGAAGACAATGAATAATTCTCCCTCTCCATTAAAGACCACTGCGAGGCGGCGGGAGGCGTGAGGATCCGCTGCGTCTTATCAGCCCTGACAGCGTGTGTGGTGGTATTTTCTCCGGGGAAAGCGGGGTGGGGGGCGTGGGGGGTGTGGAGGGGGGGGGGGTTGGGTACGCAGACACACCGGACGGCTTATTTGTCTCCTTGTTACAGAGGAAATTTAAGCGGAGGAAGCTCCCAAATTAACATCACAATGAGATCCCATTCAGCGGCAAATCCCTGAAAATGATGTTGCTCTCTCTCTCCCCGAGCTGCCTCGGCAGGGCGGTGCACTGTGAAGCCCGGAGAGGTGGACGGATACGCGTACATACCCCCCCCCACTACCCCAACCCCCCCACCCAGTAGTGTGTAACATCTTAGACCCCACAGTACGCCTAACTTTTCCTAAAGTACAAATGCAGAAAAGTAAAACTAGGGCTGCGTGGAATGTGCAGTTTTAATAATAGAGTATAAACTTCCATCTATCCATCATCCATCCATCCATCATCCAGACCACTTGAGTCGGGGGTGATGCTGGAGCCTGTCCCAGCAGTCACTGAGCGGCAGGCGGGGAGACACCCTGGACAGGCTACCTGGCCATCAAAGGACCGACACGCACGCACGCACACACTGGGACAATTTACCGCCGCAGCCGGGACTCGAACCCGGGTCGCCCGCGCGCCAAACCAGCCAACCAAAGGGTCGGACCCTTTAGTTGACCGGCCAGCGCAGTCGACCCGGGCTCGCCTAACAGCTCCCCCTGAATCCGCGTCATTGGTGTCAGAAGTGGGATTGTGGGACCGGCGAGGCCATCGTTTCGTTGTTGTCAGTTCCGGTCCGTTCTGGCCGCTGTGACTGAATGAGACCTCCCGGGGTCGTGCGGTGCACGGGGGCAGGGGGAGTTGCGGTTAACAACTGCCTCTCCACTCATCAGAGCCGGCCCAAGGCATAAGCGAACTAAGCGGTCGCTTAGGGGGCCCCCGCGCCAGCAGGGGGCCCCCAAAAGCGCTTGAAATGTCAAACACGACAGGTTGATGAATATATAAATATATATATATATATTTGTGTGTGTGTGTGATATATCATATCAGTAGTAATCACCAAAAAACAAAAAGTAAATATTGTGATATCATGTTGTTAACAGGGTGACAAATTAATGCTACTGGTTTAATCATTTCCGCTGCCTACGTCAGAGCTGGGGGTCATGCGCATTATAACTGTAAGCAAGCACATGGAGACAGTATGTCACCTAAGGAGGAGAGCAGAGGAGGACAAAAAGCAGCAGGATAAAAGCATGTTTCCACGACCAATTACGGCAAGTTATCATGAACATTCACTAACAATAACGTTGGTTAACTAGAAGCCTCAAACGAGCCAAGGTATGGTGCGCTAACGTCAGCTAGCATAGCTAGCTAGCTAGCTAGATGGCTAGTGCTTGACTCTAACATTAGCTAGCAAAATATACCAGTAGCGACAGTTACCCCGTTAAGATAGAAACGTCTATCGCTACTATTCGTAAAGCTATGACGATTTGAGATGTCAGTGCTGTTTTAGGATGCAAACAAACAACCATTCCTGCATGCTAGCTAGCTAGGGTATGTTGTATGTAATGTAGACCAGTGGTTCTCAACCTTTTTGGGGTCCAGGACCCCCTGCGTATTTTTGATCTACCCTGAGGACCCCTCCACCTGATCTTGGGGAGGGGGGTTGCAATTTGATAGAAACAGTAGAAACTGCATTTTAAATTGCATTATAGCATTTATTCACTCTTTGGGGCAAAAATAAGAGCTTTCAGTTGTAACTTAGATATAGTTAACAAAACAGAATTCTTATGCAGTAACTTTCAGATATATGTAACAAAACAGAATATGTATTCAGTAACTTTCAGATATATGTAACAAAACAGAATATGTATTCAGTAACTTTCAGATATATGTAACGAAACAGAATATGTATTCAGTAACTTTCAGATATATGTAACAACAGAATTTTTATGCAGTAACTTTTAACAATGCAAACGGGAGCGAGATCTCTTATTAAAATACAATAAATTAAACTTGTGAAACAGATGTAATTAGAGAAAAAAGTCCTGTTACCCTTTATAGTTTAGGTAGATAAAGGTCTCAGTCACATTTGAGTAAAATAATCCTATTTCTATAAATGTCATAGGATCTTTTTTTTAAAGATATTTTCTTTTCACGGACCCCTTGCAATTACACCACGGACCACTAGGGGTCCGCGGACCCCCGGTTGAGAAACACCGATGTAGACCAAAGGCATCATGGTTGGTAACCGACTGTTAGCCCGCTAGTCAGAAAATAGTCTAGCGAACATAGCTGGTCTTCGCCAGTAACGTGCCGTGAGGTCCATGGCTGGGTAGGCAGCAGACGGGAGGGAGTCCAAATACATCCGTTCACAAAACACCAAGCAGGTTAGCGATGTGCCTCATCGTTGATACCGAACCACTCTGTAAGAACAGACTACGCATGCGCAAAACTCCGAAACGGTTTGCTTTCGTTCCACACGCCAGAGAGAGGCACAAGCAGACTCTGCCTCGGTAGCCTGCATCCTCGAAGGCTAGCTTTGGGAGCAAGCCGTCCTGAATAGGGCGTGCCTTTTATTTATAAAACAACAAGTTTTACATGATTTTTTTATTTTATTTTGTATAACAATCTTAACAAATTAAAGTTAAAATGTAAATAAAAATCAAATATTTTTTGTAACTATCACGATATTGTGGTGACCCACATCTATATAACGAGAGACATTCACCTAAGAGGACGGTGTACCTTTAAGGGAAGAGGCGAGGGGTCAGATAATGCACTTCCGCTTCCGGTTGACAGTTGAGTTCAGTGTCGTTGTCGAATGTATGACGTGCTAAGTTGGAGCTAGTAAACTACCTCGACTACGTCTACTCTCACGTCTCCTGTCTCGTTGTTTTCTAACTCCACAATATTTCTTCTTTTTTTTAAATTATAATTAGCCAGGGTGAGGCAGTGCCTCCCCCGCCTCCCCTGACTGCACATCGCTGGTCTTCGCCTTTGAATCGCGTCCTCGATAGTTTCCAACACATCATAATGCAGCATATTGTTAGACGGTCGAGATT
>NC_079219.1:54432786-54442210 GCF_029633865.1 Lampris incognitus
TAAAACTGCTACTACTACTACTACTACTGCTACTACTACTACCACACTACTACCACTACTACTACTACTACTACCACCATACTACTACCACTACTAATACTGCTACTACTACTACTACTACTACTACCACCATACTACTACCACTACTAATACTGCTACTACTACTACCACACTACTACCACTACTACTACTACTACTACTACTACTACTACTACTACTACTACTACTACCACCATACTACTACCACTACTAATACTGCTACTACTACTACCACACTACTACCACTACTACTACTACTACTACTACTACTACCACCATACTACTACCACTACTAATACTGCTACTACTACTACCACACTACTACCACTACTACTACTACTACTACTACCACCATACAACTACCACTACTACTACTACCACCACCACTACTACTACTACTACTACTACTACTACTACCACTACTACTACTACTACTACTACTACTACTAATACTGCTACTACTACTACCACACTACTACCACTACTACTACTACTACTACCACCACCAATACTACTACTACTACTACTACCACCATACCACTACCACTACCACTACTACTACTACTACTACTACCACCACCACCACTACTACTACTACTACTACTACTACTACTACCACCACCACCACTACTACTACTACTACTACTACTACTACTACCACTACTACTACCACTACTACTACAACTACTGCTACTGGTACTATGGCTGCTCCCGTGAGGGGTCACCACAGTGGATTGTGCGTTTCCATCGCTTCCTGTTTTGTGTTGGTTGTGCGCTGCGGTAGTGCGGTACTATATAGGCAGGGTGTCACGTGCACCATGCTGGTTTATATATTTTGTTCTCATTTCTATTTCTTATTTTATCTTTTATTTCTATTTGTTTCTGTTTTCTTATCTTGTGTCTTGTTAGTTTGTTTTTTGGTTTTAGTTTTTTCTTACTAGAGCGTGAGTGTCTGTAGGAGAACCCAATTTCCCTCCGGGGATGAATAAAGTATTCTGATCTGATCTGATCTGATCTGGTCTGATCTGGTCTGGTCTGGTCTCATCTGATCTGGTCTGGTCTGATCTGGTCTGGTCTGATCTGATCTGGTCTGATCTGATCTGATCTGGTCTGATCTGGTCTGGTCTGATCTGATCTGATCTGATCTGGTCTGGTCTAATCTAATCTGATCTGATCTGATCTGATCTGATCTGGTCTTTCCTCTGCATCTTCCTCTGTCACACCAGCCACCCGCATGTCCTCCCTCACCACATCCATAAACCTCCTCTTTGGCCATCTCTCCTGCACACACGTCCAAACCTACACTAGATAAGAACAAACACAAAACACATGACGTCACCAAAGCTTAAACCCGGTCTTTACCTGAGTGGTAAACAGGTGTCGCGGTCTGACATTTACAAAGTGGCTCTTCAGCACGCGCGCGTCCCGAGCACGTCCCCGCTAAATGTCGCAAGATGTTCAACAAAGCCACAGCCCGAGGTGCCCACGCGCCGTTTCAAGTCTCCCGTGGATCCCGCAGGACCCGTCAAGGATTCCTGAGCCATTATCCGAGCACAGGAGGGCGCTGTGTGTGTGTGTGGGGGGGGGGGGGTGAGGTGTTGAAGGGTTGATAGAGACATCTGTTTTGTACACACAGCCCTGTCACACGGACAAAAGTAGAGATGGATGAGGGGGCCCACTGGGTCCTGGCCCCGCAATTATCAGGCAGCTCGGAGTAGGAAATCCTGCACGTGCCAACAGTCTCAGACTGATGCAGTTCTGGTCCTACTTTCATGAATAGGAGAGAGAGAGAGTCGGTTGTCAGCATTCCTTTACAATGACAGATCTCATAACGGGGGGGGGGGGCGGGGCGGGGCGAGGCGGCTTAGCGTCCGGGTGACGTAGCGGTCTATTCCGTTGCCTACCAACACGGGGATCCCGGTTCGAATCCCCGCGTTACCTCCGGCTTGGTCGGGCCTCCCTACAGACACATTTGGCCCTGTCTGCCAGTGGGAAGCCGGATGTGGGGATGTGTCCTGGTCGCCGCATTAGCGCCTCCTCTGGTCGGTCGGGGCGCCTTTTCGGGGGGGGGGATAGCGTGATCCTCCCACGCGCTACGTCCCCCCGGTGAAACTCCTCACATGTCAGGTGAAAAGAAGCGGCTGGCGACTCCACATGTATGGGAGGAGGCGTGTGGTAGTCTGCAGCCCTCCCCGGATCGGCAGAGGGGGCGGAGCAACGACCGGGGAGAGCTCGGAAGAGTGGGGTGATTGGCCAGGTACAACTGGGGAGAAAAGGGGGGGGGATCCAAAACAAAAACAATTAAAGCCGCAAGCGGCGTTGGGAGGGGTCCAAGCATTGGCACTGTGGCGCCCCCTATGGAGCAATTTGAATGGTTTTGTCCTCATGATCATGTACCTCCACCCAACGTAAGTAATTAACGCTATGATACGTAGGGGCCTTTTATACCCCTGGCCTGTAACAGACTACCGGTTCAACACGAAACTACACCGCTGTTGGTAATGTAATAAAGACTGAAGAATCTTGCTTCAGAAACCTGTGCCAGAGTTTCCAAAACTGGACCAGACGGTGGCTGATTTCTTGCGTCCTAGCCGACTGCCGTAAAAAGAGAAAGTATGTCGTGAAACCCAGGCGTCCTGGCGTGTGGTATGTAGAGCTGTAGCGCTTCCACACCAAATAAGTCAAAATAGCGGGAAAACTACATGACTGACATAGGTGGTCCCGATAGTAAAGTTGTTGAGCACATTGAGATGCATGGGTCGATTAAGTTTTGTGTTGATCTGACTTATGCCGTGGGAGTTATGGCCTTTTAAGCATGACCCTTTGTTATAGCGCCACCATCTGGCTGACATGGGTGATTTGTAGTGCCAGAGTAGTGGGGGGCCGTATGAATGCACCTACCAAATTTGGTTGGTCTAGGACTTATGGTTGCTGAGCCTCAGACACTTTTAGCTGAGAAACCGCGCCCAAACTAATGCAAGTCAAAATGGCGGGCAAACAATATGGCTGACATAGGTGGTCCCGATGACAAAGTTGTAGAGCACATTCAGATGCATAAGTTTGTGCAGTTTTGTGTTGATCCGACTTATGGTGTGGGAATTACGCATGACCCTTTGTTATAGCGCCACCATCTGGCTGACATAGGTGATAATTGGACCCCTATTGTATTTGTAGGATTATTATTATTTTTCCCTAAAAAGAAAGCTCCCATAACTCCAGCAGCATTAAAGGGGAGCCGGAGTGCTGCCCCCACCCGGTGGGAGTTCCCGGCAGATGTGGCGTCGAGGCAAAGACACGTGGGTGTACTCTGCGGTAGGGGGGTCGGGTTGGGGGTTGGGGGAGTTACTGGAAATGCTGGAAAATTTCAATGAAAAGATGCCGAGCTTTTGTGTGTGTGTGTGTGTGTGTGTGTGTGTGTGTGTGTGTGTGTGTGTGGTCTGTTCTTATCCAAATGCAATCACTCCATCATCTGGAGCTTGTCCCGCCTCCGTGGGAAGAAGAGACTCCTGCTCCCTCACAGTTTCTCTTTTTTTGGCAAACGGAACAAATGCAGCGTTGCAGTGATTTGGGTCATTCACCAACATCCGGCAGCTGAATAATAAGTCAAACTTTGATTGCCTTAACGTTGCCTCCCGTTAATGAGCGGATTTACTGACTTCCCCGTCACTCAAAGAGAAGCGAGACGGAATTAAGCGGCCCTCGTTCCGCTTCTTCCCGGTCTCTGGGATTTGCCGGCGCTATAAATGGAACAAATATTGGGACTATCGCCCCGAGTGTGGACGAGGACGCGCTGGTGAATCGCGAGCGATGCCGCAGCCTTCACACCCGAATCCTGGTGAAGGCAAGCTGCCTGATGACGATCAGTACGGTTTGGGGGTCTACGGACGACTCGGGGGTGCTCAGTCAGAGGGGGTCTCACGCGCCCGTTTGACCTCCTGCATGGGAATCGGCTCTGCGCATAACTGCGGTCCACTGACTTCCGGTTTCTGCTGCAGCAGCGGTCATGCCGGTTTCCTGTTTGTCGGCGCGCGCTATAATAGACGGCGGCGCATTTTTCGCGATGCCTGCGAGATTTAGCGTGGGCAAAAGTCAACGACGTGCACGGAGCTGTCGACCGACGTCCACCTGCAGCCTACCAGCAAGCGGGTGAGAAGTTTCAGGTTGTACACATCAACTTATGTCGTCCTCATAATTGTGGACGTAACTTTTTAAGTACAACTTGAAACTCCCCACCCCCCCCCCTTGCTGGTAGGCTGCAGGTGGACGTCTTTCGACAGCTCCGTGCACGTCGTTAATATTTACCCACGCTAAATCTCGCAGGCATCGCGAAAAATGTGCCACTGTCTATTATAGCACGCGCCAACAAACAGGAAACTGGCATGACCGCTGCTGCAGTAGAAACCGGAAGCCAGTGGACTACAGTTATGCACAGAGCCGATTGGCTGGCGACAAAGGCGACCCATGTGTTGCGTGGGGCTGCACGGATGCACCCCAGCTCCGAACGCAGAGAGAGGCGCAGGAAGAGAGGCAGGAAGAGGCAGGAAGAGAGGCAGGAAGAGGCAGGAAGAGAGGCAGGAAGAGGCAGGAAGAGAGGCAGGAAGAGGGGCAGGAAGAGGCAGAAGAGAGGCAGGAAGAGAGGCAGGAAGAGAGGCAGGAAGAGAGGCAGGAAGAGAGGCAGGAAGAGAAGCAGGAAGAGGCAGGAAGAGAAGCAGGCAGAGGCAGGAAGAGGCAGGAAGAGAGGCAGGAAGAGAGGCAGGAAGAGAGGCAGGAAGAGGCAGGAAGAGAGGCAGGAAGAGGCAGGAAGAGAGGCAGGAAGAGAGGCAGGAAGAGGCAGGAAGAGAGGCAGGAGGAGGCAGGAAGAGGCAGGAAGAGAGGCAGGAAGAGAAGCAGGAGGAGGCAGGAAGAGGTTAAAGCTGAGTATGTATTGCAAAGCTGTTGAGCCGGGAATAAGCGGAGCAGAGTGGATGGATGGATATGTGAAGAGCCAGGCTGGTGGCTGGCCATGCCAAGCAGTTGGGGGGGGGGGGTAGGGGGGGTAGGGCAGGTAGCCTTATCCAAGCTGGCGAGAGTCCCGGCCCGAGGAGCAGGACAGGCGAGACAAAAGCTGGAGACAGAGGAGGCCGGGCAGATGAAACGCAGGCTGGAGACAGGGGCTGGGGCCGAGCAGATGGAGCTGCAGGGACGGGGGTGGGGGTGGGGGGTGGGGGGGACAGGTAACGAGCAGAATCAGCAGAGTAAATGGCTCGAAGCGTGGACGGCCTGAGCAGGCGCCATGATCTGGCAGCGTGGATTTAGCAGAGCTGGCTGTCTGAAGGAGTTGCCCTGATTGCGGAGTGAGCTGCAGTCTTCGGATTCATGACGCTTACCTGTTTACAGCCGTGCTCCTGATGTGTCGGTTCTCCCTCTCTCTCTCTCTCTCTCTCTCTCTCTCTCTCTCTCTCTCTCTCTCTCTCCTCTCTCTCTCCTCTCTCTCTCTCTCTCTCTCTCTCTCTCCTCTCTCTCTCTCTCTCTCTCCTCTCTCTCTCTCTCTCTCTCTCTCTCTCTCTCTCTCTCTCTCTCTCTCTCTCCTCTCTCTCTCTCTCTCTCCTCTCTCTCTCTCTCTCTCCTCTCTCTCTCTCTCTCCTCTCTCTCTCTCTCTCTCTCTCTCTCTCTCTCTCTCTCTCTCCTCTCTCTCTCTCACACACACACTACTCTTCACTTGAGGGTATCACTCAACATTTAGCCAGTGACACACACACCATCATCATCATCATCATCATCACACGCACAGAGCCACTGGGGGAGGAGTGGCAACAGGTTAAGGAGACGCAGAGTGGGAGGTGGAGGATATGTCAGGGGAGGCAGCAGGGGCAGATATGACAGTCCCCCCCCCCACACACACACACACCCCCTACGGGCGCTGGGTGGGCTTGTCTGTGTGATGGGTGTGGAACTCACAGATGGTGTGACAGTGAGGGACCCAACAGTGCTCCTCAGGGCCGTATCCATCACAGTCCACTAGGTCTTCAAACCCGCGGCCCAGGCAGTGCATGTCCAGAGGCTGCCGGACGGTGTAGGCTAGGCGGGTGGTTGATAAGGCGAGGTGGGGGAGGAGCCGCTGCTGAGTGGGACAAGGCACTCAAACGGACGGGAGTTTTAGCCGGACAGCAGAGGGGTCGATAACATGGTCGATTTCAAAGGCACCAGTGAACAGAGGGACGTTATTTTGGATTCCACATGAAGTGGACGAGGGCTACACCTTGAGGCCAGGGGTGTAAGGCTGGAGCTGGACTGGGCCCTCTTGGAGGCACGAGGTAGGGCTGCCTGAGCTTTCCTCCAGGTGCAGCAGCAATGGTGCATTTGATCCTGGAAAAAGGGGACTGCAACTTTATCCTCCTGGGCAGGAAAACGGGGGGCGGAGGGGGGGGGCTGATATCCCAAGGCACACTCAAAAGGAGAAATGCCCGGTGAGGCATTGGTGGGGGTATTGTGGGCATACTCCACCCCTGGCAACTGGGAGCTGCAGGTTGACTTGTTAGCTGAGGTTATGCAAAAGGTGCAGCATTTTGAGATACTTTATTGAGCCCAGTAGGGAAGTTAAGCTCTGCATTTAACCCCTCCTAGCTGTGTAGCTAGGAGCAGCGGGCAGCCGCCGTGCAGCACCCGGGGACCAACTCCAGTTCGTCTCGCCACGCCTCGGACAGGAGTACTAACCCTAACATGCATGTCTTTTTTTGATGGTGGGGGAAACCGGAGCACCCGGAGAAACCCCACCGCAGACACGGGGAGAACATGCAAACTCCGCACAGAGGACGACCTGGGATGAGTTTGCAGGTTCTCCTCATGTCTGTGGTGGGTTTTCTCCGGTTTGGGAATGTTTGCAATCACAGCATTGTAAGATGGCGACAGATGTACTCTAACCCCCCACCCACCCCATCCGGCCTCAGTTCAGGGATGGTCGTTCCCTCTTCACATGACCTCTGACTCCCCGTTCAAACCAGCGTTCCTCCCTATCAAGGAGGTGCACATCCTCATCCTTGACAGACTGGCCCCTGACCCGTAGATGGGTGTAGACTGTGGAGTCCTGGCCTGACGTGTTAGCTCTCCTGTGTTGTGCCATCCTCTTGACCAGTGTGGGTTTAGTGTCCCCAACGTACAAGTCACGGCAATCCTCCTGGCACTTAACAGCCTACACTATATTGCTCTGCTGGTGCCGGGGGACCGGATCCTTGGGGTGGACCATTTTTTGGCACAGCAGGTTCTGGGGTTTGAAAGCAACTGAGGTGCCATGTTTGGAAAATACGCGTCCCAACTTTTCTGACACTCCCACCACATACAGAATCGCCACTGGTGTACACTTAAGGCAGCTGTTGTCCTTCTCTCTTTGATAGGCCGGTCCACTGTTTGGGCGTCTTCCTGGCTTTGACAAGTGCCCAGCCAGGATAACCAAATTTAACCGGGGCCTGTTTAATCTGCCCTTCCCGGTCAGCTCGGTGGTGCAGCGTCCTGATGACTCCTAGTTTGAGCTCCTGTGGCTGATGAGAGTCAAACTTTAAGTACTGATCAGTATGTGTTGGTTTACAGTTAACATCACCAATCAAATGTCCCCCATCACCAATTGCTATGTCACAGTCTAAGAAGGCTAACCTGTCATTTTTCACATCCCCCCTGGTGAACTTGATGTGGTTGTCCACGGAGTTAACGTGGCCGGTGAAACGTGGTACGTCCTGAGATTTAACTTTAACCCAGGAGTCGTCCCACAAATCTGAACCAAATGGCTAGGTGGTGTCCCTGGATAGGACGTCAGAGCCCTCTTTTCCACTTCCTCCATATACAAGTTGGCCACTACAGGTGAGACTGGGGAACCCATAGCACACCCATGCCTCTGCCTATAGTGCTGCCCCCTGTATGTGAAGTACGTGGACTGAAGACACAGCTTCTGGAGCAGACACACTTGGTCAGTGTTAAGGGTGGTCCTATTGCTAAGGGTGGGGTCATTTTGTCATTTCATACGGACCGCCTCCACTGCTTCATCAACAGGAACACACGTGAAGAGAGACATCTTAAGAGACAGTTGTTTCATCCTCCTCCATAAGGATGTCCCTCACCTTATCCACAAAATCCATAGTGTTCTGAATGTGATGTTCATTCCTGCCTACCAACGGGTTAAGAATAGAAACTTAGAGATGTTATAGGTCACTGAGCTGATCATGCAAACAATAGGCCGTGATGGCACATCCTGTTTATGTATATATCTTAGGTAACCCATACAGAACTAGGTGTAGCTTCCCCTGGGTATAATCCATGGTACAATATCCTGTCAACAGCATAGTCCTGTTCTGACAGCTTCAGACTTCATCTATCACCCTTTTCTTGTGACCACCGCCTGACTCATCAGTATTTATGTTGCCGAGGAGCCTCAACGTTCTCACGGTAGTCTGTCTGGTTTACGGAAAGCGTATTTGACTTCGTCTGCCGGAAGGATAACGATGTTATTGCCCCTACTGAGAGTCGTGAGAGCATTTTCCTCTTATTTCTGCTGATGCTGGACTGCGGCGGCTTCGCTAGCTAATTGTTAATCATTAGCTAATTGCCACTCCTTAGCTAATTGCTAAACCATAGGTAACAGCTGATCGGCCAGCACTTAAAGCAAGTAGCCTATGTTGGAAGGAAGCTAGCTACCCCATAAAACATAAACGCAGTCACGCAATTGTTGGTGAGTTACCGTAATTGTTTGGAGTTTTTGTGTGTGTTGTATACTCCACCCATTGTGTGTGGAGTTCTAAAGTACTTCACTTGACTAAATGGTAGGGAGGAGAGAAGACACAGCCACATGTTGCCAGCCTCTAGCTTGCCTTTCTGTCAAGTCACCACTCTGAGATGTTTTCCTGCTAGCTGACGGATGGGAGCGGAGCCAAGGAGAGACAGCCCTTCTCCTTGGACACCGAAGACGAGTTGGCAACCATCACCTACCTCTGCTCCTGGATCGCTCGAGTATCAGAGAACACAGTTTTGTTTTTTTATAGAGCGCTGTAATTTTATTTATTTTTTATGGCGAGGCAAGGAAAATTTATTTGTATAGCACATTTCAGCACCAGGGCAATTCAAAGTGCTTTACATAAAACATAAAAGGCAATAAGAGAGGCAACAAAAGGCAATAAAAGGACATTAAAAACCGAAAGAGTAAAAGTTACAGTGCGGTGTGAGGTGAAAATCAAAAAGCTTCAACTTCTGTTTAATAGAAGTTGCAGCGGCAAACAGGAAAGTCTTCCGCCTGGATCTGAAAGAGCTGGGAGCTGCAGCAGACCTGCAGTTTTCTGGGAATTTGTTCCAGATATGTGGTGCATGAAAACCGAAAGATGCCTCTCCATGTGTACTCTTGACTCTGGGGACAGAAAGCAGACCT
>NC_079219.1:54442410-54444910 GCF_029633865.1 Lampris incognitus
GCAGTAACTTTCAGATATATGTAACAAAACAGAATATGTATTCAGTAACTTTCAGATATATGTAACAAAACAGAATATGTATTCAGTAACTTTCAGATATATGTAAGAAAAACAGAATATGTATTCAGTAACTTTCAGATATATGTAACAACACAGAATATGTATTCAGTAACTTTCAGATATATGTAACGAAACAGAATATGTATTCAGTAACTTTCAGATATATGTAACAAAACAGAATATGTATGCAGTAACTTTCAGATATATGTAACAACAGAATTCTTATGCAGTAACTTTTAACAATGCAAACGGGAGCGAGATCTCTTATTAAAATACAATAAATTACACTTGTGAAACAGATGTAATTAGAGAAAAAAGTCCTGTTACCCTTTATAGTTTAGGTAGATAAAGGTCTCAGTCACATTTGAGTAAAATAATCCTATTTCTATAAATGTCATAGGATCCTTTTTTTAAAGATATTTTATTTTCACGGACCCCTTGCAATTACACCACGGACCACTAGGGGTCCGCGGACCCCCGGTTGAGAAACACCGATGTAGACCAAAGGCATCATGGTTGGTAACCGACTGTTAGCCCGCTAGTCAGTTAAAAGTCTAGCGAACATAGCTGGTCTTCGCCAGTAACGTGCCGTGAGGTCCATGGCTGGGTAGGCAGCAGACGGGAGGGGGTCCAAATACATCCGTTCACAAAACACCAAGCAGGTTAGCGATGTGCCTCATCGTTGATACCGAACCACTCTGTAAGAACAGACTACGCATGCGCAAAACTCCGAAACGGTTTGCTTTCGTTCCACACGCCAGAGAGAGGCACAAGCAGACTCTGCCTCGGTAGCCTGCATCCTCGAAGGCTAGCTTTGGGAGCAAGCCGTCCTGAATAGGGCGTGCCTTTTATTTATAAAACAACAAGTTTTACATGATTTTTTTATTTTATTTTGTATAACAATCTTAACAAATTAAAGTTAAAATGTAAATAAAAATCAAATATTTTTTGTAACTATCACGATATTGTGGTGACCCACATCTATATAACGAGAGACATTCACCTAAGAGGACGGTGTACGTTTAAGGGAAGAGGCGAGGGGTCAGATAATGCACTTCCGCTTCCGGTTGACAGTTGAGTTCAGCGTCGTTGTCGAATGTATGACATGCTAAGTTGGAGCTAGTAAACTACCTCGACTACGTCTACTCTCACGTCTCCTGTCTCGTTGTTTTCTAACTCCACAATATTTCTTTCTTTTTTTTAAATTATAATTAGCCAGGGTGAGGCAGTGCCTCCCCTGCCTCCCCTGACTGCACATCGCTGGTCTTCGCCTTTGAATCGCGTCCTCGATAGTTTCCGACACATCATAATGCAGCATATTGTTAGACGGTCGAGATTTTTCTTCTGTGTGAAATAACTTGTTGCTGATTAGGCTACTTTTTCTGTAATGAATAGAAACGGGGGGGGGATTGAGGCGGGAGGGGGGGGGGGTTCCAAATCCCATTCTGCCTAGGGCCCCATAAACCCTTGTGCCGGCTCTGCCACTCATTCTTACACGCAGGCTCGCCACAATAGTTTTCGTTTTAGTTGGCAGCCCCCTTACTTAAAACATCTTCCCGCGCGCCTGCACACACACACATACACACGCACACGCACGCACACGCACACAGCGTCAGACAGACAGGCTGATGAGCAGGCAGTTAGCTGAGTGTGAGGGCACATTAAACAAGCAGACAACCAAACTGATTGACAGACAGTCAACAAAGCACAACAGCTCAATTGAACGTAATTGCTGTATTACAGCACCAGCAGCCATGCTGAATGTCAATTATTATTCACTAATTATGGTTCTATCTCACTGGCGTCGTCTGAGCATCTCGGCTCGGGAGACGCTCTGAATAGGAATAAGGAGGAGCGACGGCGGAGGGACGCAACGACGTCAGCACACTGCTTACTGAATATGTGCACAAACTGCGTGTTGTCGAACCCCACCCTGCACCGCCCTCGGCCTCCCTGCTGGCAACCCGGTCTCACCCGTCCGCGCACAAATAACACGATATTGCACTTTTTCGTGCTATGCATACGCCAAAATCCAATGTCGCGTGCAGGTGATAACGCCAGTCCTTCCCATTAACTTCTGTGGGGAGCTGATGCCGCGCATCACCTTGAACGGTCATGACGTCACCAGCGAGGCTCGGTTCGCCCAGTTCACCAGGAGCGTGGGCATCCACCACCGGGGTCAGGGTCAGGGTCAGGGTCAGTATCAGGGTCAGGGCTAGGGTCAGTATCAGGGTCAGGGCTAGGGTCAGGGTCAGGGTCAGGGCTAGGGTCAGAGTCAGGGCTAGGGTCAGTATCAGGGTCAGGGCTAGGGTCAGTATCAGGGTCAGGGCTAGGGTCAGGGTCAGGGTCAGGGCTAGGGTCAGAGTCAGGGCTAGGGTCAGTATCAGGGTCAGGGCTAGGGTCAGTATCAGGGTCAGGGCTAGGGTCAGGGTCAGGGCTA